>NW_011887777.1:141614-142696 GCF_000806365.1 Fopius arisanus
ATATATTTCCCATTATTAGTAGTTGAGGAGAGTGTGTCATAAATAACTCGAAAGCGTAAAATTTGGCGATATGATATATGAGGGTCAGGCCATGTTTCCGCCTGTTTTGACCACCAAAGGGATCAGGGCTGGGCTGCACGCCCAGGTCGCACCGGAGTGACCCATCCAGTGTCCTCGAGGCTCGCGCCCTAACATCCCTTGGAAATAAAATAATAATAATAATGATGAAATATCACCGGGCGGTGGGTCAGCCCGCACGCGCCTAAACTACTCGACGGTCAGAATAGGAAAGAATCAACCCGACGAATTATCATCGTGTCTCTCGCGAGTGCATCCTCTTTTTCAGGTATACAATACACACCGATGGCTTTGCCATACTGGTTATACTGGCCGACATAATGGCCACACTTTTTCGTGAACCGCGGTTCTTTCGTTATTGTCATGATGGGTGAGCATCACCTGCGAATGTCATCTCTGGGGAACTAGATCACTCCAGGTAGTCCACTATTCCGTTATTTCCACTATTATATTATATTTATTTATAACTGATTTTTTTTTCTTTCCGTTCCTTCACATACTAATCAGAGTGATTGAGGGTATTGTTGCATTCATAAAGCTAAATTTAAGCCAGAGTTTCGATGGGCAGGGGAAAATTATCTCATTGTTTCCATGATATCAATTTTTAAGTTGTTAATGAAATTTGTTTTTTTGATTTTTGAATTTTTCTGGGAGGCACTGGATAAATCAGAGTGGCAGACGTAACGTTTTCCATTAGTGAAAATAGAATTCGCGAATTGGGGGAGGAGGGAAAGGGGGGAGATAAAATAAATAATCATCCTCCATTGACTGCGATATTTCACGTTTGTCTTCCATTAAAAAAATATGAATAAGCGAGATGGAAAAATGTAGAGAGTATATATCGATGGAGAGAAAGGGGTTTGAAAAAGGTAAATACGTGGAGAAGAGAGACGGTTAGGTTTTTTTTTCATCGTGAGAGGGCATGCATAGAGGTTTTCGTAGTCCTCATCCGTCCTGGCTCCTCACCCTCATCCCCATACATCTATACTACTCGCCCCCGAGAG
>NW_011887777.1:149526-150570 GCF_000806365.1 Fopius arisanus
CCTCCTCCTCCCTCACCCTCTTCGATATTAAAAATTTCAATATCCTAGCCCCAGGGGTGGAAAACACATAATGTATTCAGGTGACGTCCCGGCCATTCTATCGGCGAGAAAAACGTACAGTTTTTCGAGAAATCGAATCTCGCCATATATACACATATATATAGGCAGCATATACAGTGGTAAGAGGCAGTCAGACGGTACATTCACCATCCGACGTGCTACATCCTCTCCAACTCACCCTCTTTGAAAAAAAAAAAAGAATTTTTCTTTGTTTCACACATTTTCTACCCTAGCATCGCATGGAGTGTCTTTTTCATTCTCTTTTGCAATGTCCTGGGGAGAGACCTGTACCTTGTCATCCTTTAATGTTCTCGGCGATTCCTCCGCACTCTAACTGATGTGAATTGTTGAAAAATTCGAATCTCCAATTACCCATCAGAGTATCCTCCGTGGAAAAAATCATTATGCTAATGATTATATCTGATATATTGTATTTATTTTGATGGAATATATGTGCGTATCCCTGGTATATATATTTCCCATTATTTTTTTATTTTTTACATATCATTCCTCGCTCGGAAAATATTCAGCATTGAAGATTGTTAAAAATTCATTTCAATGATCTTCACAAATATCAGATAAATATCGGGAAGGGGAATCCCATGGGAAATAATATCTGTGGATTTCAAGAGAAAAAATAATAATTCAACCATATGTTATGAATTATTATTTTTTTTCTTCAAATCTACAAATATTATTTCACATGGGATTCCCCTTCTCGATATTTATCGGTTAGTCAGCAACAGAATAGCCAGGAATACCGGAAAAATCCAATTTGCAATATATAAGTAAAAGAGGTTCGCAACAGAGTGGTTGAAGTAGCTCGGCACACAGGGGGTTGATTTTGGGCGAGAAAATCAACCCTCTGGCGCGCCCGCTGTTTACGGTCCAAGGGTCTAAACAACTTACCGATAAAATTTATAGTTCCACCGGAGGCCTACCCCTAAGACTGTGTGGCCAACCAGTGGGGAGTTGAGGGAGGGG
>NW_011887777.1:152155-155238 GCF_000806365.1 Fopius arisanus
GCACATCTGTACAGAGATGGTTTGCGTGGTACCTCTGATAATGTATGTGTGAGTTGAGTATAGTCCACCCTCGAGGGAGTGCATTGGTGTTGGAGGATATGGAAGTGGAGGTACGCGGTTATAGCACTGAGTCAGACAGAGAGTGAAAGAGGGACACAGGAGGGCCCTCCCTCGAAATACAGAAGGGTGGCTTGGAAGGGGGATGGGGGGGGCAGGGGGGAGTTAGAGGAAATATATACGACGAAGGGAGATGTGAAGAGTGAGAGGTACAGCCGTGTGGTACGTTGGAGCCCGTCTTATATTGATTTCTGTCCACGCCATTCCCGTTCGTTTGTACGAGCTGGTGAGGGAGATGAGGGTATAGGAAGGAGAATTGTGATGAGAAAGAGGGTGAATTCGGGGATTGGCGAGGGTATGAGGGACCGCACGCTCGCCGCACTTTCGAACGAGCAAGGGCCCTCAGGGGGTGGAAAACGGGTGGAAAATGGGTGGAAAACGGGTGGAATATGGGCGGACGGGGGGTGGAAAGGGGGATGAAAGGGGGAGGGGTATGGCTAGGTTGGTGGAATGATGGGGTGAAGGGGATGAGGGGGATGAAGGGGATGAAGAGGATGAAGGGGATGAAGGGAGATGGAGATGGGAGGATGAGGGGGGTGAGTGGGTGAGTGGGTGAGAGGTGGGTAGCACTCTGTCACATTCAACCCTCCACTCTCCCCTCTCCCTCTGTCGTCTCCATTTCCCGAGTTCTACCCCTACGTTCAAATAACAGGCACCACTGCTCTCTCAATGTATGGGGTGGGGTGACAGAGAGGGTGAGTTTCGTCCGGCGAAAGCACACCTCGATCGATTGGGCTTGTCCAAGGATGGAGGCCCGACGAGTGTGTGCGAGTTACCATGGTAACCCACCCTCGCCTGCGGGGGTAGAAACGCCATTGGCCGGCTACGTGCCTCGACCAATAGAAAAACACCCGGCCGCAGTCCACCCTCTTTTTTGTTTCCCCTTTTTTCTTCATTCTTCTCGTGTTTTTTTTTTTTCTCCTTTTCTCCGCTCTCGTATGCGTTATATTTGTCTGTCTTTTTCAACGGTTACAATTTTTTTTTCGTGGCTATTCTATCGCATAGTATCCGTTGAATGGTTTATTTGTTTATTCCTCTCGGTGTTTTTTTTTGTTTTCAATTATTTGTTATTGTCAATCATTTGTTTAATCGTCGATTTGAATTTTTATCGGTTTATCGCCAATTATTGTTGCGATAGATTCGTAGTGAATCCTTGGAGAGGCTGACAATTGCCGGGAATATTATCAGAGCGAAGAAAAAATGATCCATTGCTCATTTGAATAGTTTCCCTCTTGTTTCCATCAGCCTGTGAAAAATATTCTCCAGCTGATCTTTGGTGTGGTCTGTAGCGGTGACAGGGGAAGAGTCATAAAATAATTTAACCCACTTTAAGAAGAAAATTAACAGAATGGCAAAGGTCTTTAAGATTCCCCGCCACTACAGTAGGTATAACCTACCCCACTCAACCACCCTCTTTCCTCCCCCTTCCTCCCACCCCCACCCAAACCCTCTCATTTCTCGTAGCACAACTGTAGTCTCTCAGCGTCTCCTTTACTCTACCCTCAATCTATCCACTCTTCATCTTTCTTTTTCTCATCGTCTTTCCACCTACACCTTGTTACCCCCTCACCGGTATTTCTATCTCTATCTTATTCATTGAGGGAGTGCGACCTTCCGCTCCTCTTCCTCTAGACCGTATCGCCCTTCACCTCGGGTACTTTCTTCATTGACTCTTTCTTTCTACTACGCTAGCGTACTACAAACTCCTCGTCAACGGTTAAAACAAGAACGAGAGAGAGAGAGAGAGAGATGGAGTTTCTCCGCAAGATGCCTCTCTTCTGTTTTTTTTTTCTTTAATTATGAATGAAAATGTAGGAAGGGTTGAAATAAGAACGATAGGATTTTTCTTCTTTTTCTTTTTCATTTTTTCTCTTTCCATTCTGGAAACGAGTTTCTTCTTCATTAGGTTGCGACCTAGCTACCTAGTTAACCCATCTGTTACTTTCATTTTCTCGAGTGTCAGGGATTGAGTTGAATTGTTGTTTTGACACTTTTCCGATTTTACGAAATTTTTTAAATAGCTGGAGTTCATTAATCGGTTGAAGTACCAGTGGATCGAGGATAGGAGAGGGAACAGATCGATTTTTTAAAGTGAAAAATTCATAAAACATCAGTTTTTCATTCTGGAAATTATTTTATTTTTAAATCTTATTTTTCCTTCCATATCGAGTCGCAAAATGGAAAATTCACCTTTATTTGCATTTCGGTGCAGAGAGAAAATCTAATAATACCCTAAATATAACGGAAAAAAAAAAATCACGACCTCCGGCCATCATTTTCGAAATTCTTAATCTATTCAAAAATCAATGGAATACACAAATCGCAAATCGAGTTGTTTCTCAATTGCGTTTCCCAGAATTCTCCTCAGAATCCAGAGCAAAACAGCGAAATATCTCTCAACACCTCTTCTCTCAAGTATAACGAGAGTTATAAAAAAAGTCATAACAAACACCGGGCTATTCTTCTTAGATTCAAACATAATCCCCAAAAACCCATTATCAACCCCGACATACCCCCCCACCTCTTCGCTACTCACTTTAATCTTCCATTTTCATAATGAAATAAAAAATTCATCCCCCCCGTCATACCCCCCAACGTTCCTACAAAAACCAAACTTTTTGAAGTCCAAAGAATTACCGCAAACACTCATTATCTAATTTCATTTTTTTTCCATTAAATCGATAAAAATTTTCCACATCAGACACACGTCGAATGAAGTCATACACATACAATTATCAATCGATTGATGTTACGATACCGCATTTAACCCCGAGAAATTCCATTGGAGCGGTTGAACACTTGGGGATGGAAAGGGGTGCAGGAGGGACGGAGGGGAGGGGGTAGATTTCCAATTTTCGATGATTCCAGCGGATTTTAGTAACAGCGCACGGATAAAACGAACAAGCAAGCCGTTTCCAAGCCACCGTCTCTCGTGGCATCACCAGGCAATACCAACCCCCTCCCCC
>NW_011887777.1:155248-160945 GCF_000806365.1 Fopius arisanus
CCTCCCCCCTTCCCCTCCACCTATTCTACCCTCTCGAAAAGTCACCCCTGCCTCCCATAAACCCCCCATGGCCCCACATCATCCCCCCAGCAACGGCAAAGAGAAACGTAGAGCTGTCGGATGGTGGTTTTCCAAATGGGGGGCTAAGACACCGTGTGTGGGAGTAGGCGTGGCTAAGCTGATGGTCGTTAGCCAATCAGGTGGCTCACGGTGCTGGCCACCCCCAACCCACGTGGTCGACATCCCCCCAACATACATATTGATTTGGTGGTCCTTGCGCGAGACTACATCCTCCAAAATCACCCGCACCACTCACGAAACTCGATGTTTATTATGTCGTTATATTTTTGGATGATACAACTATTTGACCACTTACTCGGCTCCCGAAATTATTGCTCCATCATTGTAATTTCACTGTTTAAATTGGTACTTGAGGCCCGGGTAGTCTATCTATCGAACGTCATCTTTTGTTTAAATTTTATCTTTTTATTCTAAAATACATTAAATTTTGTGTTGCGGGAGCTACTCGAATGGTTATAAAAAAATAATGAAAAAAAAGAGGAAAAATTATTGAAGGGCGCTAAAGATGGATATTGTTTACAAGGGATCTACCAAGTTTACAAAAAAATAATAAACATTACGCAGCTCACCATTGCTCGCCAGAAGATAGAGTGACAGCTAGATGCAATAGTAAGCTATGTATTTTTTATTATTATTTAGCAAACTTGGCAAATTCCTTTTAAATAATATCGATCTTTAGCGCCTTTCAATAATTTTCCTCTTTATTTTCATTATTTTTTCATGTCCATTCAAGTGCTTCCCGCAACACAAAATTGATCCCAAAATTTAATGTATTTTACGTTAAAAAGATAGAATTTAAACAAAAGTCGACGTTCGATAGATAGTCCACCCGGGCCTTAAATCGATATATACACATCATGCTGATAGTTACTGGAGATTACTAGAGATTAGTGTTGAAATTGTTACTATGGAACTTAATAATAGTTACTATGGGGCATAGTAATTCTCGGAATGATAGATATTCTGTGGATAGATTTGTCCATGACACAAAGTAAATGTGAATATGTTGAAGTAACTATGTCTGCGGTGACATAGTAACTATTGACTAACTATTTAATAATTCATATGTAATATAACTAATTAATAATTCATATGCTGGATCTGATGCGTCCTCTGATGGATGTAGTCTGGTATATAGTAAATATTACTGTTCACATCGTAACTATTACACGATTATGCAATAATCGTTTGCATAGTAACTATCAATGTGGAAAATGACAATTCCTTTTATTGATCAATCCGTTGTTCCAAGCTGATTTAATATTCCACTCGGTTCTTCGTATTCAATCGTACTTCTGATAAAGTCTGATAACTTCTGAAGATCCATATAATATTTCAATAATGAATGCTAAGTCGGGCTTAATACCATTAAATCACACAAAATCCAATGTCTTCGGAATTATTGACTACAATTATTCGAAATAATTAACTGACAATTATAATTACAACGGTGGTATAGTCCATAAAATTTTGAGTTTCATTGATGTTCCTGTGGAGTTTATTGTCGAGCAAGTGGGGAAAAAAAAAATAGTTAAGGGCTGAATTTTTAGGGGTTTTGTTTTAAAATTTGAATGGAACCTAACGGGGACATCGGTGAAGTCCAGCGGTGAAGCCCTTTCCCTCCAAATCATACACCAAAAGCGACAAATAGGTAAAAAAACAAAGGAGAATGTGAGCCAAAGGGGTGTGCTGTACTAGGGCAAATTACGGATTCAAACGTCTGGCTCTTTGTCTTTTCCATGTTTATTTCTTTGTTTTTGCGCCGACTGCATTGTTTCAGCCCGGCGGTGCCACACCGGGTCTTTGTGGGTAACTGCACCAGCTCTAGCTTTGTTATTTCTCCAGCTTTTCTCTCATTTTGTTGGTTTAAAACTTGTTTTTTCTTTCGCTTTTTCCCCTTTCATATTTGCGTTTTGGCATCCGCTCTATCTCTCTCATTAACCGCTCCTCTCTTTTGTATTTTGCTGAGCTCTCGGTGCTCCTTGGCGTTTTGCAAAATTACTCTGCTCGTTACGTCGTAAGCTTTATATTTTATTGAAATATTGCACTCAATGCGGCAATATCAACTGAATTATTGGAGACGGAAGTTGATTCGATTGGGGGTGGAGTGTAAATAAATTTTTATCATCGAGTTCACTGGCTCATCGATCCCTCGAAAAATGTTGGTCGATGGCGAATTCTCTGGGATGATACCTCAACGTGGACTACGAAATGATACCTTAACTGACAACTGACGTGGCACAACTGAAAAATTAACGCGACATCAGTCTCGACCCCAGACAATAGACAAAAAGACCGTGTCGCATAATCCAGTACCAAAAACTCATACTGAAAAATCTTACTGCAATATGCAGTTGCTCTGGAAATTTGTTTAAAATTTTGCATCTCGGTTAATTAGGATTTTGAATTAATGAATTACGACTGGAACTCGTCATTTATAATCTAGAATGTCCTTATTTTAGAAAGATCGGAAAGCGAAAACTATCGAATCATTCATTATAAATTTAACAAGTAGAATCTAAATTATGGTTTCATAATGTCGATTATGACATTCTGAATAAATAAATTTGATTAAATTATTCAATCGTGCACTCTGGGATTTTTTTTTCAATTTCAACCGAAAACGTTCACTAAATTCTTCATCCAATTTTTTTCTTTACTTGACGATTCATTTTTGAAAGTGAACATTGCATAAAACTATTTTCAAATTAGAAATTTTGTGGTACTGCGTAAAGAAGTTAAACAATAAATTGAATATTCAGTTCCACAAAAATTCCGTGTCACTGTCTTGTCATTAAACCGTCTAATTGTTCCCTCGAATTTTCAAATTTCATAATCAAATGAGAAAATATCTCGCGATCGTAGCAGTTGTGCACCCCACAAATCAAAAATTTATCCAAAAAACTTCTGAATAATTGCGCAATCATTCCAATTCCATAATATCCGCATGAGAATTCTAAAAAAGTGGCCGACGTCTTGGCATCTATTTCAACCTCACCCGCCACCGTTAATCTGATAATTTGATGACGCGATTAGCGAACGGAAATTCTTCTCAAATAGTGAAATACCCGACAATATTTAATTGGTGTCATGAGAATTTGAGGTACAGAGCTCGATGAAATTTCGGGATAAATAGTATCTCATACCGCCATATGTCTGATGAGGGAAATCTAACCCTTTGACAATTATTTATACAAGGTATCTCTTATTCCTCGTTTATCCACGCCTGACGCCTCTCACCCAAATTCCAAGGGTCTTTATTCTATTTTAGAGTGGAGAAGAAAGAAAAAGGGTTACATCCGCCTGAACAAAAAATTTATCTCGAATTTCCGTGTGAGCCTTGAGGATTTTTGATGTTGGGAGTGTCCCTTCCTCTCTTCGCTCTCAACTTTTATTGATACGAATACCAAGGATCGACGAGTTTCCTTGGCGTGTTACGCCTCGGGGGTTTATAGGACAGGTAGAATTCTCCAGCGGCAATTACTTTCCGAGTTCCATTCTTATGTGTATATGGCTTCACCGGTAAATGGAATCACGGCTTTATATTAAATGTTCCATGAATATGCATGGATTATGTAGGGATGCGTGTCACAGGGTGTCATTGGATTTTACTTATGGGGGGGATACGGTATATCAGTTATTGATGGATCAGAGGTGTAAGTCTATTTTATGCATACTTTACATAGGTGGGAATAAGCACGGGGCACTTACTCGGATTCATCTATTTTATGGAGTATTAAACAGAATTTCAGTTGAAAATTTACACGTTGAATTTTTGCTATTTATGGGACTTTTGTCGCCATTTTTTACGAGACTGTAAGGAATTTCTTTAAATATTCTGGGGCTGGGCGCAATACGAAATAGAGAATGAGGGGGAGTAGGGGAAATTGGAGTGGTTATTTTTCCTTTATTTTCCCCTTGTAATTATATAAACTTTTTTGATTGTTATAAAAAATTGACGTATAATTTTTTTTGTCGTTAGATGTGAGAAAAATGACAAATTCATCAATCGTAAAATGTAAACAATGAGAGATTAATGCGATATCCTTGGAAAAATATTGGGTTAGACATGTGATTTTCTTCATTAACTTTCCTTAATTTTCACCGCTGAAAATGGAAAAGACGTCTCAATAATATCAATAACCGAAGCAAAAAGGCAGAACCTCCATGAATTTATAATTTCCACGCATCTCTAAGGGATCTCTTGAGCCAAAAAAAAAAAAAAAGGGAAACCCTTTCGTCGTTCGACTGTCGTTCATCGTCATATAAATCAAAATCAGTTGCATTGTCACGGGTCTGAAAAGGGGAAAAAAAAAGTCGGTCAAGTCGAGACAACAAAACAAGGGATATCCGTGGTTGTTCCAGGTATAAAAAAATATATTTTATACATTACCGTATTTTATGTATATGCGCTGTGAGAATTTTCAGATGCCTCATTTTTCAGAGGGGGATTTTTGCCTATATGGGTGGTATATACATATGTATGTTGGGTAAGGGTACAATGTATTCAAATTGAATGTTTGAAAGAAAAAGGTGGAATGAAGAAGGGGAATTGGCCCTTTAGGTGGAGGGATGGTGGATAAAAAAAAAAAATGCGACAGACTGGTTAACGAAGCGAGATGCTTCATTGAATGCACCTCAATAGGATGCTGGTGTGGCTTTTCTCGCATATACATTATATATTCGATGAGCGATTGTATTTTTGCTAACCAGCCGGATGTATCTATAATATCACTAATGCCATATGCCCGAAATTCAAAATCTCACACTCGCACAATATTTGCTGCGAAAATATCTCGAAAACTAAAGGAGACACACAATTTCGTGTAATCACATTTCTTTTAGCTCTCCATTAGCTCCAGAAAAAAGATTATTATAGAAATTGCATTATCTCCTTCAGTTTCGGAGATATTCCCGATAAATCCGTTGAATAATACAGAAGAGTCTGGAGTCATGCGGACACCCATTAAAAAATATTCCGTCATTTATTTTTTTACGTTTTCTGGGGGGTTAAAAAAGATGAATGGATATAGAACAATAGTCTGTTAATTTTGGTTTAAAAAAAAATGATGAAACGTGGATTATGCAAGAAAATTAAATAAAAAAACATTTAGCCGTTTACCCCGGACTGTATCAATTCCGTAATTCGTGAAATTTTTACCCGAAAATATCAATTCCATTTTTGAAAGTGCTATTGGTCCTTTTCTGGTTGCAGAATACCGGAGAAAATACAATAAATAATCGAAACAAGTCGTGATTCATTCGAAAAAGCGTTTGTCGAGGCAGGATAAATTAAAAAATTAGCCACAATCCGTAAACCTTACCCCAAGGAGTTAACAGCATTCCTAGTCATCTCGTTCTCACTCAAGAGATCGTTTCTCTCGTTTAAGTACAAACTTGGCGTCGTTCCGTGGACTTTTCTTTTTCCTCTTCTTTCTTCCTTTAAACGAACAAAAGAACTCCGACACGTCTTAAATGAACGCGCTACTTGTTGCTTAGGGAAAAGGAGAGGGCTGAGAGCAGATGGGGTAGTCAAGGTGAGAGAGGAGGAAAAAAAGTAAGTAAGGAGAAGAAAGATGAAAAAGCAGAAAGGAGAAAGAAGTTTTAGCGGAAGTG
>NW_011887777.1:161340-180921 GCF_000806365.1 Fopius arisanus
TGGGTTTGGAATTTCGAGGTATTCGTCATGAGATGTGACTTAGTGATCCTTTGAGACATCAATCCTGTGTCAATCCTGACAGTTCGGCAACCACTCGTACCCCCGGTTTTGGATGTTGAGAAAAAACAACCCCCCCAGCTTTTTTTTTTGTTCATTCTAGTTGCGTCAGGTATCGAATCGTCATCTCCCCGAGTTTTACCTGAACAGATCAATGATTTTTTTTTCCCAGCTTCATTCAGTGTGAAAAAAGGGCCTCACCTGTGCTGTTGTGAGGATTACCATTGTCGGTCCCGGGGTGGGCCCACAGCATGCAGGTTTTTTTTTTTCCAGTGGGTTCTGTCTCGGAGAGTAGCAAATAGTAAACGAGGAAGTAACGGGAGCAGTTGTAGTCCACGAAAATAAGAGAGATGGGACATTTTATTCAACGGGGTATACAACAATGGGGAAACAACATTATTGGCTTTTTAGAATGGTATTTACTGAAAATAACCAATTCGAAAGGATTAATGGTTTTTTATAGTGCGACACCTGAGTTTTCAGCTGAGTGGAGGGTTCCTATGACGATTTATCGGAATATCGATGATGGGATATCAGCGGATCAATTGATTTCGTCGAGACTTTACTTGTTCTATTTTCGAGGAGAAAATCATATTAATATTCGCGATTCTTGGAGGAAGTGGTCAATCGAATCAAGTCGATAAAACAATTTTTTTTTATTAGAAAACCGTGAATAGTACGCGAAAGTCGATAATAATATATAATGTAATATTATCGAAGATTGAACATTCTTCAACAATTTTGAAAAAATATTTTTTATTACTCGACAATTCTTGGGAAAGTTGTTAGATTTCTCAAAAACTCGGAGATAATTTCGTAATAACCCCTATCCCAAGATTTCTAATGACAAAAACCATTTTATCTGGAATCTCAAAAAATTAAAAATTGTTTCTCTTCAAAAAAAAAATCTCAATACCTTTTTATAAATTTTCAAAAACTGAGTTGTTCTCCATTCTTCATTGTTTGCTAAAAAAACATTTAAGAAGTCTTCCGAAAATGAAAAAATATCTCAATTAAATTTTTTCCCCCGAGTTCCTGATCCATCAATTCAAATAAAAATATAGAACCCCGCATTCCCCCATATCTGACGTCTGGACCCTCTGGAGTGCCCGGTGGTTGAGAGGATTTGAACCGAAAGGGGGTTGGGTCGAATGTAGACAGGGATGTGCCTTCATTTGTTTCACTGGGCACACGGGGTGGGTGGTTACGTCACGCGCTCTATGGTCGTATGGTCGTCATGGTAACCCTCTGGGCTCGACCAAAGAGGGGATTTCCTACGTTGTCAGTTTAAGACGACGTACGAAACGACGGAGCTGCCAGTTTCCCCCAGCACTATACCCGTTATTTCCTTTTTTATATATCCCCACGAGAACAACCCCCTTTGACTTCTTCGAGAGGTGCATTCAATCCTCCAGATAATACCCTGAAAATTCAACTATTTGATCAATTCATTCCTCCATTTAACTTCCAATATATGCGTCAATTATCCCAAAAAAATGATGCCACCTCAAATTTTTCCCCTAATCTCCTCACAGGAAGAATTTCCCCCAGATCACCCCCGTCGGAAAATTATTCATGAAGAACAAGTATTTTTTTTTCGTAATGATATACTACCGGGAAAATCACTTGAAGTGAAATATTCGCGCGAGGGAAATTTGATCTCAAACAATTTTCCGATTGAGGTGTTGACTAAGAGACGATTAAAATCCGATTGAATGGTGATCCCTGATTGAGCATTTCCGACTTTTCACATGGGGTGTAGATAGGGTGGAGGTGGGGTGAGGGACAGGGCGGTTGTTTCAGTCTTCAATTCATACCTAGGAATGAAGCGGAAATTGGTACGAAGGAAAAGACATTTATGACTGGATAGATGGGATACATAATCTGCGCGTTGGTATCGAATCGATTTTGACGGTAGGACATGTAGGTTGAAATAGTGGAAGAAGCCCCCAGGACAGAGTGCGATGCACGCTGAGAGGGTGGAATCGAGCGGATGCTCAAGTGAGACAGAGTGACAAACAAGTGAGACGATGATAAAACCCTTGGCAAAAGGTAGTCTTGCGTGTACACAGTTCACGTATACAGTGAAATGGTCGTCCACACGACTGCTCTGGTGAAGGCTTCGCTGTTGGCTCTTCCTTCCGCATTTTCCACCCGAGGCGCGCATAGAACACAGAGCCACTGCAAGAACGTAAGACGTAAGACGTATACCGGCATAAGACGCCCGGGGATTCACTTGGTTTCTCTTCCACTTCCATCTCTTACCCCCATCACCCCAAAAACCTCCCTACTCTCTTCATCTTGCTTCACTCATTCCCCTTTGCTTACTCGTCGTTGCACGAGAAGGACTTTGAATTGCTTGCCAGGGGCTCAACGTCTCTTACAAGCATCTCCCGTTTTACCATACCAAGATAGAATGTTTGCGACCTGCGCGGAAGCTACCATCAATTTACGCCAATTTGCCTGTGCACCACATTGCTTCTTACAAAATCAACCAAAACCATAAGCAAGCGTTGTCGAACAATTCTTGTTAGCTCGAGTTTCCACTGAATCTCGGGGGGAGCCTTTCTATTTTATTTATTTTTTCTCTTTATCTCTTCTTGTTTCCCTACTTTTCATTTTTTAGGCTTGTTTGCTCATTTATTGATCCGCTACTTGATTATCACTAGGGGATGATTATTCGTTTATTTGATTATTTGCGGTTTCTTGGGAGATTTTTATTTGGATTTATTTGGATCTGGACCGCTGAACCGCGGAAATATCTTCGAGAAATATAGCATTCTCTGACAAGAGTATCAGTCCTTGGTGGAGTAAATGTTATTATCAGTGCAGTTTACTTGTCAGGTACTCGCGATCTCGGTGAATTAAGGAGTATAATAAATCAAATGGGTAAACGCGGTAGGCTGACCCTGAAAGGAGGTTGTTTTGGCTGACCCTCGACCCACGTGCCCAGACCCCATGACCCATCACAAACTACCGCTTGAAAACTGGTTTTCTTGGTCACTCCTTTATCGTACCGAGTATTGAGACACGTGCTCAAGTGATTTATCACCGGACGGCCCATCATTTGCTAATTATTTCGTCGTTCTGGGTGGTATAACACGCCGAGAGTAATTTTCGGGGTAAATTAATGGAAAATTGACGTTAAATTGTCACTGTATTTTTTATTTATACAAGGAAATTCGTAGTATTCGATCGATTTAGGTCTCGGATTTTGTATTGGAAAAAATGACAAAGCAGTGGTAATTTGTAGGTACATTGTGAGATGAAAGTACTCGACGGTGAGAAGATGGAGAAGTGGGATGGAAGTGTTCCGATGTTTCCAGTTTATTGTGGATATATTTTTTTTATATTGTTCTGCTAAATTGGGGCATTGTTGCAATCTATTTTTAGGTCTGGGTTGTCGTCTGTCTTTAATTGAAGTTATTCTCGGTTTTCGTTGGAGCTTCTGGTCGATCTAACGCGAGAATGAAATTAATTACGGTCAAGTGAGCTGGGGATTTGACCAGTGGTCAAGCGGTCACTCCAGGGGGTCATTTGGGGGATAAAACACGTATTTGTGACACTGACCAGAATAACATCGCTGTTTTTAATACGACTTTAATTCAGGTTTTTTTTTAAATTCCGTACTATAAATTTTCAGGGAAATTCAGGCATTCTGTCGTTGGAAAATGAAATATAAATCAATTCAATTTTTCTGCCAAAATTATACAAAAGGTGAACATTCTTGGAAAAATAACCATTTGACGTAATCGAACTGAAATAAAAATTTTCATAACGACTTTTCCCATAAAAATTTTTTCCCAACTCCACGAATAATTTCTGACAGCATAAACTCGAAATTTTTTCTGAATGTTGTCTCCGCGTGAAATTCAGCATTTTTCTTTCTTTTACGATTGAAATACGAATCGATCATGAAGATATTGGAAAACTTGAAATGCATTTCTCGTTGAGAAAGAACCGAACACTCGTTAAAATACTTTCGAGCCAATGGCTACCTTTACGGTTGTTATAAAACTGTTATCACCTCGTGAATTTTTACAATCATTTAACAGTTCTTAATAGAGCGAGTCATAAAAATTGAATAAAAAATTGACGACGCCTGGAAATGATTGAAATGATTATCATGATTATTCGTATAATCGGAAAAACCACTTATTTCAACATTTCCGGGTTGGGAAATGATTTTCCCTCGAGGCAAAGAGAACTCGCACTACTTAATTCGCTCGCGGATTATTAGACATGTATATTCTACCGCCACATATTCTGTCGAATTGCGAGAATCTAGGTTGAAGTACACCCGCAACTCCATTAAAAAGTTTCATTTCCATGGGTGAGGGATATAACGCGTCTGTGGAATGCAACCCATGTCGAATGATGTTGGAATAGTGATGAACAAGTAATAGCAGTAGAAAGATGAAAAGGCGAGTACTGCAACTAGAAAAATTCACACGTGGATATTTATTTTCATTCTCTTACTCATTTCCAGGAGAAATGTTCAATCATAATTAATTATTCATCCATCGAAAATTCTATTTCCAAAATCATTCATCAAAATTCAATTCATTGACTCCAATTGAAGAGTTGTTACGTTAAAACATTAGTTATTCATTATCAATAAATAATCTAAACAAATTAAATTAATCGGGGTTATAATAAAATATTTATTTTGCTCTTTCAATCCGTTTTTTAAAGATATCTCCAAGGCTATGGGTGTTAACGAAATTACTGTCATAACATTCTTTATACCTCCCAATTAGTTCTATAAAAAAGGTCTAAATAAACATTTGATTATCTCCGTAATTTTGGGAGATATTTTGGAAAAATCCAGCACCGAGTGAACTAATAATAATCTCTTCCCATTTCGCAACCCACCTTTTCTATTTGATTAAATGAATCAATCAGAACGGAAATATGTGATCTAAATTCGCAGTTCCGGGATGTTCGAAGGGGAATGCAATGAATAATATAAATTGAAGTCTTACCTCGAGATGTAGAATAAAATTGATGAGAACTAGCGCTGGAGGTGTTGCCAGCTTGGTGACATTCGAAAGACTAAGCCAAAGGGTTAAACATATTTGTGAATACATAAGGCATGCATATTTGCTGGGGCACACGGCCCCCCCTCCCCCCTTCTTTCTCATTGTACGAATATTCGTGTGGACGAGGAACCAGGTGGGGACCCCCCTTGGGCCCCTCCATGTATGAAAAGCTAAAGGACTCCTATCTCATTCCGTTTACCTGGGCCCTCTCCATCTCGAGAGACGAGGGGAATCACTTTCTTCCCTCAGACGTGTCATATTGGTTATTGGTTATCGTAATGGGATTTTCATAAGCAGCCGCTCGTGTACCCACATCACGGATATTATTAATGATCGTTGTGATCGATTAATAGGATTCCCACAATCGTGTGACACTCGGTGGAAAATTCGATTGTTGGTATCGCTCAAGTCCCAGTGTTGGCAGTTCATCATGCCATTGCTCGGTGATACCGTGGAACCAATTTCATTGTTATAATGGAAGATATTTAATCATTCCTTTAATAAAGTAATATTCAGGAGCTCAGGAGAGAGAATGTTTAGACTTCTAGTCTAAACATTACACTAGGAAAAAAAGAAAATTTCCCGAGCACTCGTTCACTTGAGGAAATTATTCAATTTTTTATAGAAAATTTCATTAACTTTCAATTATTATAGTTATACACTAGGTGTATTGCTATAATAATTGGCTATAGTTATTCCTCTAGAATATTATGTGAATTATGGCCTTGAATCTACTCTCTCAATAATAATTACCACCGAGAAATATTCATTAGATGGAATACTAATTTTTTTTTACTGAAATATTAATTTACCATAAAATATTGAATAATTAAATTTCATAAAACGAATATTAGAATGAATAATGATATTTTTCTTTTCCGCAGACATCTTTTTCGGTATTATTTACAAATCGTTAATCCTCTGTTGCTACTGCATTGTTTTACCCCTGCCAGATGGATAAAAACAGCAAAAAATAAATGGATCGAGCGATGAGCTAATGCCGATCCTTTTTTTTTCATTCTCTTTTGCCACTCGAATAACGAAGAGACCATATAGGACTTAGTTAAGACGTCACCCAAAATGTACAATGAACTCGTCCATGCATAACTGGGCTTTCACACCTCTTTTTTTATTATTCAACGCGCATTCAATTTTTTGATTCTTATCTTCAAGGGTACTCGATGGACTCGTCGATTTGGAGATAGTGCAGGGTAGAAGTGCTCTCGAGGGTTCTTGTCGGGTTGCTTTTCAGCCCGACGGCTCGACGTATGTAGATACGTTTTAACCGATCTCATCGCCAAAATGCGCAATCAATTTTCATTAACGACACCCTTGCAACGATCTCGTAATGAGTGAAATAAAAAAATTAGTACCATCGGTGGTGAAAATCGAACAATAACAACTGATTACTCCAATAATAGGCAGAATAGCCCGAGGGCTTATGGATTGGGTGTTGGGCTTTCGTTGGATTTCACAATACCTCTCACCAAGTATACAAATAATAAAAAAAAAATGTGTGCGTCGATGAAAAGGGTATTGAGAGTAGAGGGCGCTCCCCAAGATACCTAGTTACACCCCAGTAGTAAAGATATTCAAATCGCCAACCCTTTTTTTTTCTCAGTGGAGGGGTTCTTCGATTAAATTCAATGGGCATCGATATTCAAATTTCTATTTGACGTAGGTTACATATATTTTTATCCCCGTCTCTATAGTCACGCGAACCGTTGGAGAAAAATTGTATACATACCTGAATACTAAAGCTAGAAAAATGAAAGAAATTAGCATTTTTTTCTCTCTCTCTTCATCTTACCTCTCGGAAAAAATGAATGTAAGTGGAACGGAAATGGCAGATGTGAATCGGAAAGTTATATTGGGTCCTACCGTCTCTAACCTATTGGGGAGAATATTCTAATTGCGATTTGGATGACTCGATGTTGTGAAAAAAAACGTGGAAAATGGAAGACGCGACGAAATAACCGCCTCTTCGGAGATTCGTTGAATATGAGAGGAAAGTATAAAGTACTGAGGAGGGACCGAGGGGGTCGTGGGTGGTGGGCGGTAGGGGGCAGGGGGGAGGGGGGTGAGTTAAAGAGGCGTCGTCTACGGCCGTGACCCAGTTTTTTCCGAAGCAACAGGTTCCTTCTAATTAAGAACACTTAAGAAAACTTCCCTCTTAAAGCTGACGCCTCTTCCCGGCTTCTCGGTTTTCTCCTGATAAAGCCATTATATTTTAATAAACCCTCGAAGGGGGCGGTGTTAAGAACTCGTTTACCAGTTGAATTCTTTGCGCATCGGCACGCCAACAATCAGCGCTCATCAACCCCTCGTCGTTTTCTCAATTCATGAATTGTAATGAGTGAAAATGTAATACCACTTATGCCTCTTCCGCATTCGTTTTCACTTGTTACGTGATCGGAATGAAGATGGGAATAGGTAATACTCGTCAGTGGGAATTTCGTTCGGGTTCGTATCGAGGGTTCATCACGTCAGATATGATTTTGAATTAAAGCGGGATTATGTGGATTGGTCAGGACATTATCAAAGATGCAACACTGGGTGAATAAAATCCTTTTGTGAATATATGATATATTTGTAAAATATTTGGATGGTCTTAATGCAGGTGAAATGAATCTGTGATAAATTTCGTTTCATGACTTCTTTCTTCAAGGTATCAGAAAATATATTTGACTAAAATTGATTATAGTGCAAATAATTGTTAAGTAAAACTGATGATAACATTTCTATATATCATTACTCTGATCATTCGTGCTATTATCACCCGCATTAATCACAGAAAAAATCGATTTCGTAATCGCAAATTATTTCCGATTAATCTCGAGCTCGGGATTACAAAACCTATGACGCTAGAGTTTCGAATTATCAATATAAAATTGATTAACATCTATTTCGATCCACAATCTTGAAAATGTGAATTCAGTTTAAATGACTCCCCTGACTTCCCCTGACTATTTCCTCAGTTTTCCCTCAGATTTCCCCTGATCAGTGGACCCTGACTTGAAACAGCCGCATTACCAATGCTACACCAAGTGACCCCCACGAAATTTCCACTCTTTAACAAGCGCTTCTCTTTTTCATCCCCTAAATGAAAAAGACCAAAAAGAAGATAAAAAAAAACAACAACAAAAAATCCAGGAAGAATTTGCAGTGCTATTCCTCTCATTGAATTTCTGGTGGAATAACGGGGGGAATGGCATGACACAAAGAGGGTTGGGCGCACATACACAGGGTCAGAGGAGAAATCCCGGGGAATGGTGGGTGGGTTTGGTAGGTACCTGGTACCCAGGACTAAAGAGCTTTAGGGAGCATACGTGAGAGAGGGTCGAAGATGTGGGCAAGAGGGAGGGTACGATAGTACCAAAGTCAAGGGGGGGAGGATGGGGTGGTGGGTTGAAACGAGGCGGACGAGGGAAGAGAGGGCTAAGAGAGTGGGTGGTGGCGTTCTGGCGGCCATTTTGAACGCATATATCGATTGTTTGGCGGCCGGGCTCGGCCATTCGACGACCCCTCACTCTCTCCCTTTCTCTCCCTCAATTCCTCCCCCTTCGCCAACCTATTGAGAATCCCTGCGACTTCGACTCTTCCTCCTCCCTCTGGGGGTTGAAAAAACTACACGCATGAAGACTATAAATCAATAATATCGCATGACTATTGTTGAGGACACGCGCTTATTTCTTAATGGGTCTTTTTTTTTTTTTCGTCACCTGACGTCGGGTCAATCCTCGTGTCTTTGACCTCGACGACTCAGTGCGTGGTCAAAAAATTTGTCTCATCTAGGAGCGGTTGTAGACGCTTTCAACGACAATACAAACCCCCCTAAACCGGCTTAGAACCCGCCCCGGTTACACAACCCCGGCCAATCCGCTACTATCCTGACCTTCTTGTACTGGCGCGCAGGTCCAGCATTAGAGGCTTGGACACACGCGAATCAGATGGGGAAGGACAACATGGACCCCAACAAATATCCGGGTTACATTTGCCAACGGCATCCACTCGGTGGAAAATTTCTTGAACAGCCACACCCGGTTATCACCCTCCAAATCATAATATTTATTAAATATGGAATAATTATTGGTAATTGTAATTGGTAAATCACTGGTTATTGGGGGTGGTTAAATCGCGGTGTGACTGTTTCGGGTGAGAGTGAAAGCCACTCTCGATTTTAACAAGATTAAAAAGAGAGGAGGGTAGAGAAAAAAATATATGAAGAGATGGAAGTTGAACGGCACGCTTTTAAGACTTTCCCTGGTAGACCTTCAGGGTGGGAAAATGAACGGTAGCACCGATGCGCCTTGACTCCCGTCGACAGTCTTAAAGGGGAAGTTTTGCAGTTACCTCCGCGAACTAAGTCCCTCTCGCTGAGAATTTTACTTTATTCATCGCTTTTTCTCTCTCTCTTTTTTTCACCTCCATTCTCTCATTTTTATATATTTTTTTTTTCTTCTCGTGATCTCCGTCTCTCTTTTATTCGTTCATGCCCCTGGCGACTCGCCAACTAGGTGAAAAGTGTTGAAAGTGAACTCTCGCGAATATGCACACCGCAATATGGTGGGTGGGAGAGGGCCTGAGGAGGAAAAGTGGCTTGGTTTTAAAATTTATTCAAATTATTCAGGTCGACGCTCCTTGAAAAATCGAAACTACCACCGCCACTCTCACTTTTTCACCTCACCCTCTCTCTCTTACCCCGTCTCATTTTCTTTTCTCAACTACTTCTTCCATCCCCCTCCCCTGCACCTACCCCCCCCCTTTCCGTATCACCCAGCGATAATTGTCGACGGCTTAACGGAAAAACTTTTCCCGGCCCTCCAACTTTTCTCAACTCCCTCTCCCACCCACTTTCACTGCTCCATGACCTTGCCAACGGTTATTGTCTCTGAGATTATGGAGTTATGAATAAATCCAGTGAAAAATGGAGACATTGAATTTTACATGGACATATCTCGGTTTCATCGATCCTCAATGAAATTCTTGATATTGATATGGTGGGCGGAGAGGGTGGAGAGGGTGGATAGGGTGGAGAGGATGGAGAGGGTGTAGGGGGTGTAGGGGGTGGAAGAAAAGAATGCCGTGAAGCACTCGATCCAGTATTCATTCCTCGGCTGTATGTACTTTCCACCGTCATATAAACTCGTACAAGTGTACATATCTGTAGAGTATATGCACCGTTATACGAAATATATTCTGGAATACGACGAGGTCTAATCCCCTTTTAGAGACTCGGGCTCATGCCGCACATTGAGATATGCCTTTGACGGGCTGTTCTGACTCCCTATTGGCTCGTCGTAATCTCATGTAAGTTGGGTTGCCTAGCCACAGGGCCCTGGTATATATACATAGGGGTTGTATTTTCAGAAGGCCCGTTCACATTTAGTGGTAAATGACGGGGGTTACGTTCACTTCTCTCTTGTACCTTTCCCGCCCTTTATCCCCCACCCCTCGATATTTCGTTTTATTTTTTTTTTTTAGCCCACCACCTATCGTTATTTTGCCCGATCGATAGGGCAGATATCTAGTGTTTAGCGCATGCTCATTGAGCTGTTAACCTCGCCTTGTTAAGGGGCTTCCGGCAATGACCGCTGGATAGCGCTGCGCCATTTTTCTTGCCCGATCACTCAACAACTTTTTCTACTTGAGAGTTAAGGTGCTTTCACACTGGGACTAATCCATTGGATCTATTTTATTTTTCACCGGTGTTATCTAGGGGAATCAACTCAATTGTTCAGTTACTTTTTCCGCTTAACGACCCAATATATTATCTATTATCATTTTTTATTGACAATTTTTTTTTGTGCTCTATATGATGAATTTTCTCGGTTTCTCACATTTTCCCCGGTTTTATTCATTATTATTTACGGAAATTTAATATATGTAACTGAAGATACCAAACGTTCTCTTGATGGCGAGGGATATTTAAAAATATATTGTATTTACAGGAAATTTATATGTTTAATATTATAGCAAAAATTGCATTTTGAAAAATCTATAAATAATATTGTACATTGGACCAATGGTTTTTGTATATTTTTTAATATTTATTTTAGTTGACAAAGATATAGAATTGATCGATATTACATGTATTCATTATATATTTTTCCCGAGAGAATACGTAAGACGCGCGAGTAACTTCTGTTTTTGAAAGATTTTTTCCATGAAAAATCAAAAGCCCAAAAATCGAACCCAAAAAATAATCGATTGGCTCATGCTTTTTCAAATTACGGTACTTTTTCACGGGGATATGGCAGATGTCGCGCCGAGTGGCATTTTGAACTCGAAAAAACTAAATTGCAGCCCAATGGAAAATTACTCGCGTAATAAATGATAAGATACTGACAAATAAAGTATTTTTATGTGAGAAACACATGAATGAATGAATATACCTTTTCACAAGGTTCGGATATATTATTCCGCGAATTCGACATTGAAAAAAATGTATCGTGCCACCTCAATTGTTGATTTTGGATGATGAAATTGAGTTATTTTGGAGTTATCGCTCGCGGACTTGAACCCGTGATAGAAAAGAATCATGAAAAACAATGTACAACGGTAGTCCTATCGAAAGGTGTTGGTATATCTCCACTTGTGTTTAACCAAATGACAACATAAAAGGAATAAAGAAGGTGGGTTTGGTGGGAAGGGGAATTAAAAAAAAAATGAAAGCAAAGTGTCTCTTATTATCATAGTCCAGTTTTATACCGTCATAATTGCCAGCCAGCTTTACGTAAGGTTGTTTGTACATGTGTTATCATGAAATACAGCGGTATTTGTACAATTGTTTGCTCCACGGCGAGCATTTAAGACATACAGCGACTCTTTGCGTGACCACATTCCAAAAAAATATATATGTATATATATAAATTCCGGGGTATTCATATCGCGAGGTATTACGACGATGACGATTATTAAAAAGTTACGACAAACATCGGTTTTACTGAGAATACGATTCCGGAGTTGCGTTTAATTTATTAGACCTCCCCTCTGAATTCCCCTCCCCTCCCGAGAAGTCCGCGATGTCTCGGGCGTCCATGAATCTTGCGACATATTTGCCCAGTGGATAAGTTGAGCCAAGGTGTCCTTAATAATTAATCATAATTAACGATGACGGGTTGGAAGTTTGATAAGATTTTCACTTCACTCTATCTACGATTGACGAGTCATATTGATCTGATTTTTGCTATTCATTATCTGGAGATCAAACCTAGAGTAGAAAAATTGATTTGAATAAAAAAAAAATCGTTTGAATGAGAACGATCGCCTAGAATGGAGTTAATAAATCGACTTGAATGAGATCGATCCACCGATTTAGTCTGTGGATAGTCTCACAGAGAATTGTCTAAGCAATTTACCACATTTTATCTTGCCTCAGTACTCTGATTTTTTAGAAGAATTCCGAATAGGTGCCAGACCATGTGACATAATCTTGTCGGACTAAATCCTGGGTCACTTTGTCCCTAGATTCCTCGCTTCACCGATCCTCCTTTCATGCCTCCCGTAAAGGATGTTTTTGCTTGAAAAATCCCTCAACTCGTATGATTTTTTTTATAAGGAACAATGATGATCACCTGAGTGATCAATTTCACTGGACTTTGGCCCTTTTTGTTGCTGAACACATGAGTGACTCTACAAGAAAGTTTTTTCATGTCCGACTGAATCCCTTTAATTCCGTAAAAAATGTTTTAAAAAAAATCTGTTGAAAGGATTAAAACAATTTTATCTAATTCAATATAAAAAATTAAAATGTCCGGTAATTATTGCCCTGCGGCGGCCGTGGGCCCAAAGTCCCAGAGAGAAAAAAAAAATAGACAAGGAAAAAAGTCTGTAGGCAAGCTAGTTCCACCCTAGAATCCTTTCTGGGGAGAGAATTCGATTTGGGTTTTAGGAAATGGAGGACAGCTGCAAAAACCCTCGCGACCATTCTCCCTCTTACCCCTTACGAAGAAAAGGATATGATGATCATCCGTAGGGGCAGGATCTCTTTTTATATATATATCTTAGATCCTGGCCGATCATTTTTTTACGAACCCTTTTTTTTCCCATTCCCCTGAAGATCGGACGGAAAGGAAAACGTGAGGCGTACAAAATGGGACAACACCACCAGAAACCACTCCCTTTTTTTCCCCTTTGACGCAACTGTCGGTTGATGGACCTATTCGGTGGGATGCGCTGGCCATGAGTTGAGGATCTGTGAGAAAAAAATTTTTCCAATGGCATGGTAGAACAGTGGAGTTATCGAAGCTCAATGAATTGCCTTGCCCAGATGAAATCTAAATCGGCTGTGAATAAAATCGGGTTTCGATCAGGTCAAAATCCTAGGACTCACTTATTTCGCTCAAACCAGTTTCAAAATTCGGTATTAATTTTTTATCAAATCATCCTAGCCAGTGAGATGAAATTGTATGTAGATTTCATCCTAAAGGAATTAAATCAGGATTTAGGTCAGGCATTTCAGATCCAAACCTGACTGAAAAGGATCTGCCTAATTTCAAGTGGTTTGATTGATCAGGATGGGATCTGACTCCTTCCGCCTTCCCCCCAATCCTCCTTATCTGATTTCAAATATTCATCAGGTTTCATGCCTGATCAAAGTCCTAGGATTCACTTTTTCCACCTTGATACCCGATTCAAACCCTCTTATCAGCCGTTCATCAAATCCTCCTAATCAGTACCTGATATCAATTGTCCCCTGAACCGAACAAAATTCCCGCACCCTATCAGGAATAAAGTCAGGCACTTTCCAAGCGAACCTGACCATACACAATCGGCCTAATTTCCCGTGTTTTCATGATAGGCCATCAAATCAGGACAGGATTTCAACTCAGAAATAACTACATAATACCAATTTATTGAAATGTCTTTTGATCGCTGTAAAGATTTATCGAAAGTGAAGGTTTGGCGCACGCATTCATCCGATTGGCCCTTAATAGGTGAAAGTTCTGCCGCAGTTTGTGGGGGCAAAGGGTGAGGGGGTGGCGGTGGGGGCTGATGTGGGGGGGTAGATGGTAGGTGTGGGGGTGAGGTGAGGCCGGATATCGTGACTACTGGTCAGTTTGTTCGATAGTCGGTGCCAGCCTGAGATAGCCCATGAAATTGTGGGTGGGGAACCCTTTACCCGCACCCCTACGATGTGGGGGCCTTGGTACCGAGCTGTGCCAAGAGGGCCACCGGTCAATACCATCGACCTCGCGCGATATCTATTCTTCTACCTCCCCCCCCCTCTCCCATTTAGTTGTGAAAGGAACGAGAGAAGACGATGAGAGTCAGAGGGAGCAGGAAAAAATAACACGCTACAAACAGGGTAATAAATACTGGGCTAAAAATGTGGAGCGCCGTGGTGGTGTCACGAACTTACACGAAGGGCTCATACCACTCGATGGTGATATTCCATTTTTACGTTATCACTGAGATAATTATGTTATTATTCATAATTTTGGAGCTGTAAAATATTTTAATACAACGGATGGGAGTAATTGCATTTTTTTTTTGTTTCGCGCTCTAGGGCATTGGAATTTTTTAATTTTGTTTGAAAAAATTCGAGGGATTTTATTCCGGAGAATTTAACGGGTAATTTACGGAGATTTTGTTGGGTATCTCCATTTTTTTATGTATATGCGGTAATTGTGAAAAACTCCAGAAACATTCGGAAAAGTGGAAATCAATATTTTTATTTTTATTGGAGATATTAATTTGATTTTTACGCTATTGTTAATTCATCATTTTACACTCAACTTGATGGGAATAAATAATCAATTTGATTATTTATTTATAAATTGAGCTTTTTGTATAAATATGGAGGAGGGAAATTGAGCTTCCGGTTCCAGTAAGTGATATCTCAAGAAAATGGAGGCATTCCGAGGTCTTTAATTCACCAATGGAATGAGTAAATCCTTAAGTACCTAATTTCAACTTCGATATGCATTCGCGACGTGAATCCAACGATTACATATTTACTTCCTCTTGCAGAACACGATCATGTGGTCAATTAATAATGGGCAGATGTCAGTGCTCAATAATTTCTCATTACACCGACGCAGAGAATCAGCTCAATTTATAAACTAACATTGGATATGATAATGTGACAGAGGGGAAACTATTCCGATTCGATAGATAGGAATTTAAAAGAGAGGGAAAAAAAAACATTTAGAGCTGAGAAACTGAAAGTCTTACATCCGAAGGGGTGCAGTTACCAAAATAGGAACAGCCGTAATTATTTTATGGGGGAGCATCCAACCCCTGCGACGGCTGCGACCATCTATTTTTATTTCAATGAGACAAATGGACCTCTTCTCAGATTTTTCTTCCCTCCACATTCGGTAATTACTCCCAAAAATTACCGAAAATTCCGGATAATTACGTCAGATCCTCTCGTATTTACAACTCCATTTCTATTTAATATTCAATCCAGATAATATTAATGATCCAAATTTTCACTGCTATTTAACAAAGAATTAATTAGTTCATTCCGTTCTAATGTTCAGTGATCGTGAGATCAATTAAATTTTTTTAAATTAATTCAGTTTTTTTACTGAGACATTGCGCGAATGCGCTAGGCATTCACAGATTTGGACAGACATTTTTTTTTAATGTTGACACTTTAGGTGAAATTGAACGAGAAAAAAAAACGAGAGGCAAAAAAAAAATCATTACCTACCGGGGGTTTGCGGTCCTTTATTATATTCACAAGCGGTAAATATATTGATCGACAGTGACACTGGGCACTGGCGAGTGTCCAGAAAAAGGGGGGCCCCCCCTTCGAATCCTGACCCCTCGATTTTTTTTTTCGCCTGCTCATCTCTCCTTTCTATGAAATTACGTGGATCCCCTGATTTGAATAACATCCACGCGCATACTTTTCCGTATTGCCACGCTTCCCCCCTATTATCCGTAAATTGTATTATTTTCACCCCAAAATATATTTCGTAAAAATCGCCCTTTGGTACAATCAGAGGTCAACGGGTCAAATTGCACATGTCCAGTCCCTTTCTTACTCTCTAGTATTCCACATCCGTGAAAAGTCATATCACACTTTTCAATTTTTGTGGCTATTCACAATTGGTCACGTCTCTAATATCAGAAAAATTATGGCGATAGCTGGGGCTTGGGTGGGTTCAATCACTTTTCATGAAGCTGATCAAAAATATCATTTTTTATTAATTCGCCATGGAGCCATTTCATATAAGAAAATATCTGCAAAAAAATTAACATAACATTATGGAATTAATTAACTACTAATAACCCATTTATTTAATTAATTAACAGCAGACCATTTTGACGGGTTCGATAGTATTTCATAAAACGAATAAAATAACCTGGTATGTAATTTATTAATTACGGAGTTATTTTATTTTAAAAAATGGATACACATTTTTTTAAAGAATTCGTCAATTAGTTCAGGTTCAGCAGTTTTTATTGCGAAAAATTCTCTGTCTCGTTGATAAGAGTAATTTTCAGGTAATGATTACACGAATCATTCTTAAAAAGAGAATATTCAATAATGATGATTTCAAGGGCCAGTATTTGTAAGTGGAATAAATAGTAAATGGAAAATAATTCATTTTATTCCCCCGTATGACCGACACCGCGGGCATAATAATTTCTCGCGTGATTTTAAAACCGTAAATTTTTTACAACTCGTAAAAACCTTAACGATCTCCCAACCAGAGTGTGCATACCCCCGTATTCTCGCCCATTTTTAATCATTTTTTTTTGGTTAAAAACATTTTTTTTTCAACCTACCGAAAAACAAATCCGTGACGTATCTCTACCACGGGTACCAACGATCGGTTATGATTTCACACTGATTACAATAAAGCAGGTGAAAAAAAAAAGAGTTAGGAATGAGAATAGAAGAGTCTGGAGGATCTGTGGGGGGAAAGCAAAGGGGGTTGAATCATACGGGATGAGGGGTGACCGAATTTGCGTGGCACCGAAAAAAAAATCTGAGAAAAACAGACAAAAAATTGAGTGAAAAAATAATTCCGTTCATAAACCTAAATAAGTATATAATAATTCAGCGAGCGTTGAACTCACACCAATCCAGAAATATTTTTTTCTACCTTTCTCTCGACTAACGGATAAAATCTAAATTAACTAAATTAAGGGGTGCTCCTCATCTCCACCTTTTTGCGCACAATTTATACACATTTTTTGCCTCTCACTACCGGCATTTCTTCCCCGCCCATTTTTTTTTTCCCTCGCTTTTTTGGTATTTGTACATTTATGCCACTCATTCCACCTGGCGAGCCCTTTTTATCCTAGTTTCTTTTTTTTTTGTAATACTTGAAGCGCCGATTTACAGTTGTGAAAATGATATTTATAGGTCGTGCAGTTTGATTTTACAAAATTAAATATAAAAAGGAATGGGAAAAAGCACAGAGTACGGGGTATTTACCGGGGGTATTGATTTGAAACGGAATTGTAATGGGATGAAAATTTTTGGGACGGATGTTTACATAGAGCCGTGACCAATACAAAATCTCGCGTACACACCGAACTGGTATTTAATTTTCCGGCTAGAACGTAAAATTATTTTCCCTGGAATCCAAAAATCCCAGCCCCTCTGCAAAATGCGCATTCCAAAAAAAAAATAAAATTAAATAAACAAAATTGAAACAATAAGTATTGAAATGTCGCCTTTTTTTTTCAAATTTTTGAGATGAAAAATCGTGAGAATGAAAATTTCCTTCCTCGATTATTAATTCAGCTGTCGAATTAAAACTGCAATAAATAAATACATATTACTATTATATTATTTAATATTAATGTAAAATTAAATTGATAATTGGAAAAATAATGGGATTGTCACAGCAGATTGATCTACATAAAGAAAATCTCTTGGCAGATTCCATTCTATCTCGCAGTTTATATGTTTGATCGTTTACGCATTCACCCTCTTTTTTTATGGCTAGTATTTCGGCCATATGCGTTGACCATATGCAAACGCGGTACAATAATGAATCCGAGCAATTGGCCATGAGGTCATGAATGGAAAGAAGGGAATCCCCCCCGTGCGTAACTCAGAACAAAAAAGCGGGAATGATCGACACTTTTCGGTTGTTTTCCATTACTCTAAACTAATGCTGATAAAATATATATAAATCGCGGATTGATATTACACTGAGATAAACAATTATTTTTTAATGCCAAATATTCACTTGCTTGAGAGAAGTATTCGGTCTTAATTCCATTTTTATCACCGAGATTTCATTTTCGTTTACAGAATTTTCCCATTATATTTTGATTATTACGATATTAATTACGCCGTTAATTAATGAATTGAAATAATAATGGTGTTAATGATATTGTTAATTATTTCAATTATATCCATTTAGAGGATCCTCGGGGTAATTATGATAATTAATGATCTGAACGGGAATTAACGAGAATCTTACCGAATTTTTAATGATTAAATATAATTTGATAAATAACAATAATTATCTCAAATGAGTGGATACTTATTAGGAGTGAGGCGGAGAGATTCTTTCTTAGGCTGTATATTAAGAACTTTTTTCATTCAAAATAGACGTGATATTTTAAGTAAAAAATGCTGAAGAAAATAAAATTTACAACAAATCAAACACCAAAAAACAAAAAAGTTATCATAAAATTACGATGGAAAATAGTAAATAAGTGGCTATTGCAAAGATTTGTACACCCGAGAAATTACTCACGTACAATAAAACATGGACATCGGATTTGTCCGGGGGGTGAAAATTAATTACCAACAAAATGTAGCTTTTTCATGATCAAAGGAGCGCAATTACCCCACGGCGAACTCTCATATTATTTTGATTCCCCCCCACCATGTGCCGATATTTGATGAATTTTTTCACTCGCAATTGATTGACTCTGGGCGACGAAATCTCCATGTAATTAAATATAAAAAACTGCGTCACTCATCCCTTCGCGCTGTTTTTTTTTTTGTTCGTCAAAGGATTGAGGCAGTTTTTTCATCCAAGACTATGCTAAATAGGGGTGCGAGTTTGGGTTAAAAAAAAATGGCAAAAACGGACGGAAAACCAGCCGATGGGGTGTTTTTTTTTTATCTCTTTTCCACCTTAACCCCCGGTGCATCGTGGCACCGGCCAGACCCCTATTAAAAAAAAGAACACACAACCCTTGTGTGGTAAGATATAGCCATGATAGGGTGGTCTTTGTCGCTCCTTCCACCGTGACTCGTCGTGCCAACGACTTTTTTTTTCATCAAACCTCTTTCTTTATTCCTCCATGTAATCATTTCGGCTTGCTCATGCATTTCTGGTATTGTAATGAAATATGTATATAATTTCGCCCGGTTTGTTATGTATTTATCGTCCCCATGGATGATACATAAATTCAGGCGGATTCAGGTCTTTCATTTGTCGACTATTATGGCACATTTTTTAGTTGAAATTAATTATCTTGAAAATTGAAGATCGAAAAGAAATTTGGGAGTTCTGGTGTTTGATGGAGAAAATAGAAAAAATTAATA
>NW_011887777.1:181006-188447 GCF_000806365.1 Fopius arisanus
AAATTCTGAATTGAATAATTTTTCAATGACTTCGATTATTTTGGTCTTTCGAGATTTTTGAGAAATTAATGAAAATAATAAAAATTCAATAAATGTGAATAATAAAAAAATTAATAATCGTTCATTTAAGGTTTCAATTAAAGATTTCCATTTAACTTCAAAAATGAAAACGTTGTATTTAAAAAAATGAAAAAAAATCGTGAAAAATTTATTGAAAAATGATCCGAGTGCTAAGTAAAAATATCCAGTATCTGTTATTGGGATAGAAATAAATATTTCAAAAGATGTAATGCAACATTTTGAATGCATTTTGGTGGATTGCAAGGATGTAGCGCAAGGGTGACAAAAGGTGATGTGACATGAGTGCATAATGCAATAGAATAGTCCGTATGTGCCCTGCGGGTGGAAAACAGAGGAACCCTTTTTCTCAATGGTCTGAATATGCGTAGGTGGCAGGGGGATGAAGGTTCACGGTTTACGCAACAAAACAACAGCTGGCGACCCCTCAACCCCGTCAACACCCGAATATTCAACCCTTTTTTTTCCCCCGTCCACTCTCCCTCATCCCAATGTGTTTGATGTTTTGATGCTTTGTCATCAGTATTCAATGAAATGTGTGTCCATTGAGTTTCACACGGAATACTTTCTGTGTAACATCGGTCATCCAAGGAATTGACGCATCCACCGCAGTTATTCACGAAAAAAAAAACAATCACATTTTCAATCGCCAATTAAATTCATGCACTCGTAACTCTCAATGTTTTAATCGTATGGATTATCATTGCAAAATTACAACTCCCTTCCCCCCCCTCCCCCGGATATCGACATTTGCATTATGTTAACGTTAATTCTGCGATAATTATACGAAATTTCGGTTTGCGGTGATTTTGAAAAGCTCGTGGCGAAATGGTATAATTTATTTAATTACACAGGAGATATATATCGATAATAATATCGACAGGATGTACCACTCGAAGGAGAAATTACCACTAAACATTTGCCGAAGTAGTTCTTCAGAGAAGGAAAATAAATGAATTAATTGATATTGAATTTTTGAATAATTAAACCAAAGAATCATTTCCATCGATTCTCCTAATGAAATATTTACAATTTCAACGTTCAATTTACCTCAGTCAATTTTACTAGAGAATATATAACTGAAAAATTACGTGAAACCGAAAATCGCTAATTTCGCGCGCATTATGTAATCGTAATGGTGATTTTGTTGCGGATGAAAGTAAATTTTCCGAAAAGCGTTTCTCCGATGGAGTTTAAAAAATTCCTGACAATAAAATGGAGGAGAAAAAAAAAACGGACGTATTCCTTGAGCGCGGCTGCGGCACCTCGACGTTAATTACGCGGTAACTTCCGGCGATCTAGATTTCATTCTTCGCCGGGGGTTTGAGGCCTTCCTCACTCAGGTAAATGATAATAGGTACGTGACCCATGTGGTCAGTTCACACGAGAAATGAGACTGGCTCATACTACTGCACTGAAACCGAGTGAAAACTATACTATCATATTATATAGTGTACAGTTGAGTCTAGAGTTCTTTGAGTTGCTACAATGCGCCTTGTACTCTCCCACACTCTTGGGCTCTCACGCCCTCACATCCTCTTTCGTTTCAAGTCATACACTCACCAGCTCCCTCTAAACTCACTCCAATTCTCATTTCTTCACTAGAAATTCTTATAAATGACTTTTTGTAATTAGTCTCTCCCTCAAAACTCGATTATTCTCATCATTTTAATACGACGCGTGTCAATTTTCACCCACAAATTCTACTATTTCACAATTCATCAACAATTGCGTGGCTGAAGATAAATAAATAAATCCATGAAAATTAGGCAGAGTGCAATTTTTTCGATGGCAATTCCAGTGGAAATTCCAGAATTTCCTGAAATTTCACTGGAAAATAATGAAATTCTAGTGAATGGATATAATTTATTTTATAATTCATTCAAGTATAATAATATTTACTCAATAGTTATTCCCAAAAATACGCCGTGTGATAAATTCGATGATAATCAGCGCTGAGGGCATATAATACTTTACCGGCCTAGTGATATAATCCGCTATTTTCTCGGTTGAGGAAAAAATGAGGAATTAACGAGTCTTGTATCGATGCAATGGCACCGTCCCCCGTCTTGGATAGTTTATTAAGGGCATTCCTGACCCCGTGGCACGACCTATACGAATACGAGTGCATCACTCCGGAAAAATATCTACGACGTTATACAGAGAAAGTTGGTGTGATCCCTCTCTTCTTGCGGTGTACAAGACGAAAGATCCCGGTGAGAAACACACTTGCCCTGCCTCCTATGACGTACTTTTGCCTCGTTACCGACGGCTTTCGACTCCTCTTCAATTTTATTTATTTATCTCTTTTACTTACAGATATTGCCCTTTACAATATCGTAACCCAGTCGTAATTACCGGATTGCGTCCCAATATAAGAATTTTTCAAAATAATTAAAGCTTTCACGTTTTGGAGGGAAAAAAATTCCCAGTGCTGCGAAAAATCTCACAAGAAATGATTATTTATACAAAATCACTTTTTCTTAGATAACAAATTAAAAAAATGGAAAATCCGCGAGAAACGTCAATGCAAACTAAAAAAGAAAATTTATTAATTATTCAACACGTTGTATCTCTAATTTTGTTTCATTGAAAATTGAAATAGTTATTATTTAATAATAGCTATTAATTTTCAAGATTAAGAAACATCAATTTTAGTTACTGCAACAAATTCACGGATATTTAATTGATTAGATACATGAAGATACTGTCCAATCATCGGATGCTATTTTCAAAAGCTACTGTGCAATTGACAAACAAAATTTAAAAAAATTACCATAATGACCTCAATTACTCTGCAAATGGTTAAAATCCCGTCCTGGTGAATAATCATATTTTATTCAATCCCTGGACAGGGAAAAATGCCTAATGGGAATTTCTTTGGAGTTAATCGCGGTGTGTCATCGGTCTGCTGTGGACAGCCCTCATTGCACGGGGACTATTGAAAAACCTCGTCGGCTCATCAGATATTGTTGGAGCCTATTGTTTTAGAGTGGACCCGCTTATTGTCGAAAGCACGTGCACAAATAATATTCTTTAGACGTACTAGACTTTCTATCTCCATGACATTTTTTTTTATTCCTCTAGAGGAAATTAAAATACCTTTTTATCAACGGAACAATTTTACTTAATCGGGTAATACCAGTTTTCTTTCATGTTTACATTACAATCAAAACTTGAGGTCAAATATTCCTGGAGGATATTTCATTAATGCTGAAACTAATGTTTATCGGTAATTTATTAATAATTCATAAATATAGTATATAATTGTGGTAATTTAATATATTTTTCAAAATATAAATTATTCATGGGGGATATAGTAGAAAAAATCATGGAGAAAGCTGAAAAAAAATCGTGTAACCGAAAGTCATTATCAATAATCAAAAAATAATATAATGAAATATTGTAAAATATTTTTCCCTTACGTTTACACGGTAATTACACATTTGTGGAATATATTCTCACGTCATTAATCCCCAGAATAATTATGTGGATTCTCTTGCTTTACAATGGGATAAATTCCTCGACTTGATGAACAACAAGAGATGAAAAAAAAAAAAAGAAATGAAAAAAATTAGTCTCCCTGAGAGTGACAAAACGCGACATTCTGGATGGACGAGTAAAATCCCGAGTTATACGTTGAGATAATGCCGGCAAATATCGTAAAGATAAGAGTGGAGGCCACTCGTAGATGAAACCAAATCTCTCGTCAAGAAGCCGTGCACTTTAACTCGAGAAAAAAAAAATCTCCGTTTCCTCCGGACTCTCTATTTTGTCTTGTTATTTTCTCTGGACTTTTTGTTGCGCTCTTCGGGGTGATTTTTTAGTCCTCTCCGTTGGTTACACATAGAGGACATTCGGTTGGGCCCAACTACCCATCAGCCACTTTTCATCCACCCCAGAATCCGTTAGCCCTGTGTAGAGCATTTTTTACCGATTTTTTTTTTTAAGGGCCCGAGGGACTCACTCGCCGGTACCGTTCTCTAGTTTTTTATCCCCCTAGTCTCGTATCTCTGTTTTTTTTAAACAAAAATTTCTCGTACCGTCTCACTTCATCTTAGAATAGGTGATTTTCCTCCATCGGTTGACGATTGAAAGGAGATCTTGGTCGTCAAATACACCAGCACCACACGTGGAAGCGGAATAGAGACCCGTGTACATATTGAACAGTTAGTTAGATCCATGGGAAATAGAACTGCCAGAATAGTCTCCCCAGTTCGCTCTCAATCACTTATCCAGGTGTCAATTATCATCGAGAGATACAATTGCACTAATTCTTTTTTACTTTGTCGGAGGATTTTTTGAAATCGGGTGAATGCCAGTCAAAATTTACCCGATTTTAATTAACCAATGGTAAATTATAATGAGTGCATTTTTAGGTATCACTTTTTCGCAAATATCTCTGATTCGTACGGAAATTGTAATATTTTCGCAATTACCTTTTTTGTAGATCTAGTAATTCCCGATAAAAAATGCATTTACAAAATTTTTTCTATCTTTCTTCGATTCGGAGATATCAGCTAAAAACTGGCGAACAAAAAAAAATCATTTTTCCTAGTTAACAATTTCGTAATGAATTATATTTTATTATGGTAAAATGCCGTAATATTGACGGTTGAAAAAAAATGAAAAATGACGGAATGACAATGTTGACCTATTCTCTGGTATTTTGTCTCAAGAGCATTTGCTCGGCAGAAATAATTTTTCTCCCCAGTCTGCGATGGTGATTTTGATATATACTTTTTTTTTTGGGTGGTCCATGAGTTGAAGTGTCCTAATCCTAAAAGGCATTATTCGTGCCACGACTGTCCGGACTTAGGAGCCGTCCTCTTATTGTCGATGGGCATTGAAACGATCGCCTATTTTACTGGTGGCCTACGTGAGCAAGCATATTATAGGCGTGAAACGATCCGTAATTCGTCAGGGACAAGCTCAAAGATGTCCCCAACAATTTTCTCTTTTCTCCATCTTTTCCAAAATGAAAATTTACCATCCGTAATCCTTTACGCAGAATCAAAACCGTTAGAAATATCCCAAAATTTTCATCTCGATTCTCAAACTCATTACGAAATTCAAATACAATTGATTTTTTTATTTTTTAAATTTTTTTATTGACCATTGAAAAACTTCATTACCCGAATTTTCAATATTTTCAGACGGAAAATTCTAATTAATATAATTTCCGAGAATTCTAATAGTCTGAATCGTTTAGGGAATGCCGGGGGCTTGTAATGGAATCTTTTTCTACGGAACTTGAACAAAATGAGGGCATTTTCTAGAGTATGTACTGGAGAAATAAAAAACGTCTGTGGATATATCTGTACATATAAATATTACGACTAGTCCGGACGTTCCACGAACGTCAACGGATACGTGTTGTTTGTCCAGATAAGAGAACAGGTGAGGCCCACAGTGGACACTGTAACATTTCATCTACCCTTCGTCCGTTTCTTTGAATGTTTTTTCGGAACACTTTGTACAGCGATAAAAAAACAAGAAATTTTCCGACCGGTTTGTTTGACACTATCGAGATATAAAACAGTGATATGATAGAAATAATTTTACGATATTTACAGTGACCATAAAAATAACATCAACTATTTGATCCTCGATTTAGTCGCTCATATTTTTCTCTACACATATACATTCGTATCGGCAACAATTGAAATTATCAAAAATGGAAAATATCTTGTACTGTCCAGTGATAAAATGTCGTTGTCAGTTTGAAATTCAGAGTGAGTGGTGGATTTATTCGCGGGATGAATTTATTCAATATCTGCGATGTAGTTTTATTTATTTTGATCAAGCTCCTCGCGGTAAATACTTTTCTGTCGAAGGGATTCACTTTGATCATCCACCATCTTTACTTTATCATCGTACCTTCAATAATGAGTGATCGAGAGTAAACGCTACTCCGGAGTAATCAGATATCCCTTTGATGCTGAGCTTTATAAAAATGTCCAATAACCATCTTGGGAAATTATGTCAATTCAGTCAGAATTACGTCAATACAAAATTTCAATTCAACACAAAGTACGGACACAACAATTAATTATTAAATCCTAAAAAATCTTCATTCGCGTTTCTTAGACATTCCGATTTAAAGTTCGAATGAGGTCTTCCCATATTCGCGATATCACGTCTACCGATCCAGTACCGATCTCGAGTATTTTGAGTGCAAGTGATTGCCCTGACAAATACCCCTACCCCTCCCTCCCTCCACCCTCGATTTAATCATCTTCTCTTTTATTTTGCGAATAAAAAAGAGCAAACATATTCTCTGGTTAGAAATCGTAATTTTTAAATTCCTCTCGTTCTCTCGGAATTTCAAAAACCGCTTCAACATAATCGATGCTGAGTCTCATAAATCCGCTGACCATCAACCACCGCTCCCCATCATTCTGGGAAACCAACCCCGATAAGACACCCAAGATTTGTTGTTCTGTCGTTCGGGCATTGTCTCGAACTTCTGGTGATTGATACTCCAACCGACGAAAACATCCCGGGGTACATCGGCTTCGTCAGCCCCACCGATTGCAAGACGAATGTTACTCCTCCTATTGTCCGTTAATCGGTAAAAAGTTCAGTCTCAGTACATTACGATCCCTGAAATATCGGTGACTATTTCCCTGTGGGAATTTCAACCAATCGAAACGAATCATTCAACCTAACGATTAATTCATTTAATAGATAATCCAGAGATACTGATGAAAATCCAAGAAAAATTAATAATCAAATTTGAAAAATTAATTTGGAGAGATCAATAAAATTCTATAATTTTTAAGTATTAATAATAATTATTTTCTAGTAATTAATAAGTATATAATATAATTAATAAGTAAGTATATTAATAATTCTAGTAATAAATTAAATCCAATAATAATTACAATTATTATTGGATATCAAATATTATAATTGACGGGTAGTGGAGAATTTTTAAAATGACTCTCGCGTATAAAAATGCAATTAGACAACTGCGTTATTTTCTCCAGTAAATAGATATTTGAGAGAATAATTTTTTTTCTTAATGCAGTGAAGGTGAAATGGCATTTGCGAAGATCCATAAAGTTTTGTCGGCGATCTGTAGTATTGGTAGTTATATAGAACGCCATGGCTGACTCCGATTCCATATCACGGACGAATCAAGACCGAGTTAACGTTTTGCCGTGTACACGACACGTCAGAGGCACAAAGTCGATAAGTCACGGAGCCAGGCCACGGGACTGTGCACGATGACTCTGGTCCGGACTATGAGCGGTTTTTCGCTTTAATGTGTGCTATATGTGAATGGATGCACCAAACTGGTGAACGGTATGAGCGTGCACAGAGAGTTGTGGCTAGAGATCGGTAAGGAATAAAGGGG
>NW_011887777.1:189522-196507 GCF_000806365.1 Fopius arisanus
ATCATTAGTCATGAAAACCAAGAGAATCCCGCAGACTCGAGAAAAAAAAAATTCAAATGATCACAATTATTAATTTCAAAACAACTGACCGATTCTCTATCAGCGATATCTCATGAACAATACCTCGAAATTTAAATCATTATCATTATTTTCTGGCCCCCAATAAGTCCAAAATTATTGCAAATTTAAGTAAAAAATATGTCGGCAAAAGTTGTCCGAAATAAATAGTTATTTCTGCAACAATATGAGCGCGACAAGCGTCGGAGTAAATTAAACTACAAATTTTCCCCCGCAATAGAAATTTCTCTTGTAACACGTACACGAATACACGAATGTTGTTATTTGTTTATTTGCAACATCATCGTAGCCGATTCTCAAGCTCTCGTGACGTATTATACATCCGTATTTCGATAGTGATCTTGTCGCTCAATCGAGATGAAACTCTCTTCGATATATCTTTTCCGCGCCTCGGCATTCTAAATAGAAGAATTTTGCAACCAAGATCTAACACACGTTGCATTCCTCATTTTTTTCTTTTCATTCTCAAGTGGTTAATTTGACCATAGGAATCTCGGTTGGGTCTCGAGGGAAAAAAAAAATAACAACTGGATAATGCGAGGAGGAGGAAGAGGGTTCAATGAAAAACCGCTAAGAGTGCAATCTGAATACCGCTTCGTCGCTGTCACGATTTAGTGGAGAATCGCCATCACACTGGGATATACTTCTTATTTTACAGTCTCTGTACGAGTAAAGGATAATACAATGACAGCACGAGAGACCTCTTTAGCGACCCCCGGGTAACGAACGGCTACCGGCTATTTTCACTGGATATTATCATCCTTATTTGATGCCAAACCGTCAATAATATTCCCCGATGGGTAATTTATTTATTTTTCAACCGTCAGGGTAATTGGATGTCAGATGACATTAAAATCACGGGTATTTTCTATTAAAAAATAAAAACCACGCAATTGTCCAATCTAAAAAAAGCGCTTACTTCAATAAATAAATTTTGAGTTTCGACTCGATTCTAATTCTCAGCAACATCTGTATAAACAATTGATCATATTTTTAATTGATAACAAATTGATCATTCAATTAATTAATGCCCAAAAAATTTGAAATGAAATGATTTTCCGACTCCCGGTGTTTGTGTTCGTATTCCCGAAATCGCCGAGATCATTGGGATCACGACGATTTAGTAAATCAATAATGAACGAACAAAGTGTTATAAAAAAGGAAAATGGGAGTAAATGAGGCGTAGAAAGGGGCTGAAATAGTGGTCCATGGTGTGGGTTGCGTCGGCGGTGGCTGGTAAACATGTAGATGAATAGAGACCACGGAAACCGTGAGACTAGAGTTGCCCTATATATCGGTAAGAACCCTAGCGATACGACTGGATAGTAAAGACTCACGAAGGCCTCCGTATATATGTGTTACAGGTTACAGTGTACATAAGTACGGTTGTCGCTGTCTTTTAAATTCAACCGGCGTTGAGTGTTGGTTTCGCTGATGTGTTCTCCCCCTCTCACCTCGAATCTCTCTTTCTGATATAGAACCCGCGGTTGTTTCATAGTGAGTCTAAGAAAACGCGGATAATGGCATTGGAGATGAGTCCGGCGGCACGAGGCGTGCTGAATTCGTCCTGGTTTAACGTTTAACCGGTATGCCTATGAACTTTCGGTGCCTCGTACCAATGGGATTCGAATTGGTAAATGGAATTCTCAATGTACCGTCTTTATGTACTCGGGGTACTGTGTTGACCTCCGATGAGTGGACGACGTCCACCTACAACGCCGGTACACCGCCACAATCTACCTACATTCGAGAGGTCGTCGCGTCCTCACAACGCCAGCTACATCGTGCGAAATTCACATTTGATTCAATCTGCTCTTCCGCGTTCCTCATTCACGTTTGCCAGGTGGTATTATTGTTAGGGATTCTGATCGTTCTGTAATAAGTGGCATCCACTGCGCATCCTGTGCGCAGAATTTGAATTTGGCGGGGCGAGTTGACCAATGACGCGTTAGTCCTACGCGTTTCGAGATATTTCGACTCGGGCGAACTTCATTTTTTTACTTCTACTTTCGTGATAAGGATAATAAGGATCATTGATCTTTCGTGAGATTTTTCGGGTTTTATATTACGAAAAATTAACGTTTTAAGAAAATTTTTAACAATCCTCAGCGCTTCTTTTAAATTCGGCAATTCTCTTTTAAATATTTTTGGAAACCGATGCCTCGTGATGGATTACGTGAATCGCTTCGTAATTTCTGTTGACTATCTCTCTTCAGCATTCTCACACATTAATAAATTCATAATTTCCGTGACACAGGGAATAATTAATTCCATTTTCAGGGAAAAAGTTCGGGCTAAATGTTAAGGATTTAATAAAATCGTGATATTCAGGTTGAAGATCGTGTGAAACTCTCAGCCGTCTTGGGAATAAGTGTGCAGAAATTGACAGAAGCCTAGTCTGGCCCAACGGGTCACTCGCTATATACATTCATCTCTCATTCAGGATTATAAATCGGTAGATGCTGTTGATAAAATTTAATTTATCTCCTCATGTTTCTCCATTTTCACTTCTGGGCACTTACGTTCGTTAATTCGACTTTCTGTCCCTCATTGGATTCTTTTGTCACCTTTCAAATTCAAATCATAAGAAAGAGAAAAGCCGATTGTTCCAAAATATTTTTCCGAACAATTTTTTCAAACAACTTTTATTCTGATCATCTTAAAATTAGATTGAAAAATTAATTTCGGTGAAAGATGCGCCAAGTGAATTATCATTACTAGACAGTTATCGATCAATTTCTCGGAATCTAACGGAGATAATGAAATTTTTGCAATTTCATCTTTTATAGAATTCAGCAAGAACTACAAAAAAGGTTATTACGAAAATATTTCTATCGTTCTTATTTTTCGAGATATTTTCAAAAAACTGACAGAAGTCGACTTGAATTCAAATTTTCCATTTTTCTAATTCACCTAAAAATCGAAAATAATTGTTTTAATAATTAGTGAAAAAATCCGCTCTTCTTTGAAGTCGAAAGGTGATGAGAAGATCATTCCCCGCAAAGTTATCTAACAATCATGTGCTTTCTACATAATAAATTGAATTTCAACTCACATAACTGAAAAGTCAAATGATGTGACACTGAAATGCCGTATAATTCACCAGCAAATCCTCCTGACTAAAAAAAATCCTGCAATTATCCACTTGCTCGGGTTTTTCATTATTTTCTCTCTAAATATTTGTTAATCCCACGACTGACTAGGGGATGCTGACCGGAACTGGCGTAACCAATCAATCAGTATTGGTGATTTTTTGTGCCACCCATATGTCATGATATAAGACCGGGGCGAGAACATGCCACAGAATACAGACCACAGCTTGTGGGGCTCCAAAGGGACCACTGTCCATTCAATAAACTCGATGAAATATTATTCCACCCCCGCAGTTCAGAATTTTTCCAGTAAATAAATACAAGCTAAACCGAATGCACATTAAAAATTGTTTAAAATCTCCGGTGAGATATTACCTCAATTTCAATCATTTCCGAGATTCATTAGATCTTTATCAATTATTCATTGAATAATTACTCTTTATTTTCCATAAACAAAAAAGCAATATCAATTATTGTACAATAATAGAGTTTCAATCGCAAATAGTTCGGCGCCATTAACAATTATCCCCTCCCCCTCCTCTCGGCAATTCGAAAGATGTATGGAGTGAGATAAATAGTTTTTTTTAAGGGGTCACAGTTCACTTGCAAATGACATTATAAGAGAAGACACTCATGTTTATCTTGGTACGACAGGGGGTTCGGAATAAATAATAAAAAGAATTACGTGGGTGCAGCGTGTGTGGATGATGCCGCCTAGAAAGTGTCCCAGACCGAGAGAAAAAAAAAGAGTCCGGGTCAGTTTGAATAATTTTGACCACACCTCTCGTCAAAGCCATACAACAAGCGTTTGAATACATACATTTAAATGTCGAGAACCACCGGAAAACTATTGACCACTTTTTGTGTTATTTTTCTCTAATTCGTCCCCTCGGGGCGATAATAATATACACCAGGATCAAAAAGTTCTGCTGAGAAAAATAGAGACTCTAGGAAATTTGTTGGTTTTCGCCAAGTTAATGAAATTATGATATTATATTAAATGTTTGTTATCGGATTCGTTGAGGATCATCCAGCCATTGATTACGCTTATCTCATTGCGATCCTAGTTCAATCGTTAGTTTCAATTTTATGGTATAATTGAATTTTTGAAGTTGTAAGGATTTGTGGATAATTATAAATTATTGAAATATCAGATGCTTATATTTAAACGCAATGCTATTTATTTGGGAGACAATGTTATTCTCAGTTCTTTTTAAATGATAAATATACCAGGACTAATTGAGTGATTTTTCATGACTATTTCTATGAAATAACTAAATTATGGTAATCGGGGGTAAAAATCCAGGTGGTCCTTTTCGCGTCATTTCACCGGAATAATTTCCAGTCTCTGACAAAACGTGGATTTCCACTGAATTAACCCGTATGTTTGTATTTTGTGAATGCTCCTTTTGCGAAAAGTTCACGTTAACTGTTCGTAGATCGATTCGTGAAAGATCACAGTCGAGTATTTGAGAATTGTTCGAGTGAGATGGGAAATATGTGACACGGTTGCTTGATTATACTGCTAATTACCAGTAAAATGTCTCTGGTTAGAAGAATTGTTGGCTCTCGGTGATGCATTCAAGCGCTGACAGAAATATTCAATAAAAATCATAGAACAATTAACAAAGTTTATGTGAATCAATAATTTTCTTCAATCTCCAATATAAATTATGAATTCATCGCTTTTTATTGCAATCCGATCCGAGTAAAAAAAATTAATGAAATCAATTATTTCTCAGGAATTTTTCTAAAAAAATTTGAATAAATATCTCGATTACATGTAGAATTTATAACAGCGTGGTATATTAGTGTGAAATTTAAGTGTCAATGTGGGAGTTGGATATTTGGAGGATGAGGCTTCCAATAGGTGGACAAAACATGTTCCTGTCCGGTAGGATGACCCTACGCCGCGCCTTTTGTCGAGCGAAAGGTTCCAGTCGACCCGCGTCGTATCTTTGTCATTATATAACGCCATTGTAGCCACACTTGCCCGTCGTGGAAGTTGACTATACCTTTGCATATTATTAAAATGACGATGATTGTCATTTTTGTTCCCCTCCATTGCTCTCCTTGTCACTCGCTGTGGTATCCTCTGGCCCGCCTTCATCATTTTCCCTCCGAGTTGGACTCCTATCCCTCGTCTTAATGGGAGACACTCGAGCGAGATGGCAGATGGAATTTTCTGTCTCTTTGTCTTATCGACACCTACGCACATCTCGGAATATTCCGATCGCACAATAACGGACAAAGTTCATGGGAGTGCGGGTCCATACGACAATTCACTTCCGGATGTCAATGATTTTCTGCACTTGTGCGGAAAAAAATTAATCTGCTTTCAGAAAAAATTAAATATCTTTAAATTATCATAATGTTTGGCTTTCAAGGAATTTTAGCACCGATATCGCTGTTGCATACGCCGGAAGTCAAGGAAAAATAACCAGTTTTTCATAAATTTTGTAATGAGAGGAATGAAATTTTTGGTGTCGTCAACTTTCACTAGAATTTTAAACAATTTTATCATTGAAATGTGGAATATTGTATTGATATTTCGTTTAGGTTGTCTGAATACTAATACAGTTGTTAATTTTTCTGTTCAATTATGCAAAATTATGGAAAATTGGGGAAAGTTATAAATTTTTCAACTGACTCCTACGAAAAACTCATGAATTTCTGTGGATTCCACATAAAATCTCAATTTCCATAAACTTTTTGTCCCTAAATCCGTCTCCATGTCACTTTCATGAGAATTGCTGTCACATTATCTCGAAACTCTGAACATTTTTTCATCGTGTTTTTCGGAAATATCAGCGAAACGGAGAGAGATATCAAAATTTTTATCATGACCTACTTTATCGCACTCAATTCCCTCCACAAAAAATGTTCTAATAAAAATTTCAATATTTCCCTTAATTTCAAAGATATTTCCAAAAAAACTTTTCGTTCGCTTCCGATCATCATTTCTAGTATTATTAATTCGAAAATGATATCCCTAAATTGAAGATTGGAAAGTACAGGGATTAGGTGGTCGTTGATTCTATAAAAAGTAAAAATAAAATGTGTGTGTAGACTCAGCTGAAAGTGTGTGTGCACTCGGTTGGTCTCCGATATCTTCCAGCCCCATTGGCAAACATTTGAATCCACGGAGTCAACCTGCCCAACTAAAATCCAATTGACTAAAATATTCACTCATCGCTGTCATATTTTTCATCCGCACATCGACACTGTTGCATTGAGTAATTAATTGCTATGTATCTGGGACACCAATGACAAAAACATGACGTGTGGGTCCTCGTAATAATGCAACCAGGGCTAATTCTTCGTCACCTTCGGGTCCACACCTGTGTGCCCATTGTTTTGACATGTGTCCCATAATTCAAAAGGTGAGAGGGTTTTTGTATATCCCACCGGTCTGAACGGACCTGATGCGATCGTATTCCAACTGACGGACACGCCTGTGTTTCACTTCGACATGCGGGTCTGTAAAGATAAATTGAAAATAAAAGGATGAGGCAAAAAATTTTTGAGGTGGCGGGGGTCCGAGAACGATTCAATTTTCTGATTAAGTCACTTGTTCATCTCGACAAATGGCCACTCTCAAAAATATTGTTATACATTTTTTCAGACCTCTACTTAATTCATTGGCAGTCTTTCTACGTTTTTCTACTACTCCTCGGTATTTAATTTTTCCTTTTTATTTATTTTGTTTTTAATATTGCGTTAAGGCGAGTGGACTATCTATCGAATATCATCTATTGTTTAAATTTTATCTTTTTGGGTGGGAGCTACTCGAGTGGTTATACAAAAATAATGAA
>NW_011887777.1:196728-202576 GCF_000806365.1 Fopius arisanus
TAATATCGATTATTAGTGCCCTTCAATAATTTTTCCTCTATTTTTTCATTACTTTTTGATGTCCATTCAAGTGCTTCCCGCAACACAAAATTGATCCCAAATTTTAATGTATTTTAGGTTAAAAAGATAAAATTTAAACAAAACTCGACGTTCGATAGATACACCCGGGCCTTATTAACATTTTTCTCCCCGAGAGTCATTTCCAAAAATTTTCAATTAGAATGATAAAATACGATATTCCAAAGAAAAAGGAATAATTAGATGAATCCATTAATTTATGAAAAATTCCGTAACATTTGTGCGAAGAAAGTTCAGTTTAATTTTGAAGAAATGAAAAATGGAGTGAACTTGAATCAGAGAAGATATTCATTTTTTTTGGTGAAGTCGTTGTTTGCCCATAATTTAATAACAGGAAGACTAGAAAATTTATGGGATATTTGCATAACGTTGTACGGAGTCGGATGGACGATCTGTTTGTACTCCATGAGGGTTCAATCGAATTTATCTCATTATTTGCCCTCACCTGTCCCAGTGCTGCATGCGGGTCATCGTGCTGACCACCACGTGGTACATTATTTTCCCCGACCTCTATTGAATACATTCCTCACTGTTACAAATTTCTTTTCTCCTTCCACTGAATAGAGCATAAGCTAAGAATTCATAACTTCATTTTTTACATTAAAAAAAAATTCAACTAAAAATTTCATCCACCAATTATTTACTCCGAATTAATAAACACATAAAATTGTTCATATTGATTTTTTATCTATTCATTTATTTATTTACATTAGTCAATGAAAAAAGTGAAAGATAATTAAATCGAATAATTAATATATTATTTCAATTAAGATCTGGGTCGACTATCTATCGAACGTCGACTTTTGTTTAAATTTTATCTTTTTAACCTAAAATACATTAAAATTTGGGATCAATTTTGTGTTGCGGGAAGCACTTGAATGGACGTGAAAAAATAATGAAAAAAAAGAGGAAAAATTATTGAAGGGCGCTAAAGAACAATATTATTTAAAAGGGATTTACCAGGTTTGCTAAAAAATAATAAAAAATACGTAGCTTACTATTGCATCTAGCTGTCACTCAATCTTCTGGAGAGCAATGGTAAGCTGCGAATTTTCTATTATTTATTAGTAAACTTGGTAGATCCCTTTTAAACAATATCGCTCTTTAGCGCCCTTCAATAATTTTTCTTCTCTTTTTTATTATTTTTTTATAACCACTCGAGTAGCTCCCGCTGCACAAATTTGATCCCGAATTTTAATATATTTTAGGCTAGAAAGATAAAATTTAAACAAAAGATGACATTCCATAGATAGTCCGCCCGGGCCTTAAGTTGTTTTTTTTTTAAATAGAAGATCAGATGGTCTGAGTTTGAAAAAATCAAATAAAAATTGAATACCTATTTGATTTCATGATAGAGTAGTGGTGATCAATGGAAAATGGGGAATTGATCAGAACTCTTTATTAAGAACAATGATCTAAAGACCGTGGAAATGTGAAATTAAACGGTTTGTACGGTCGACGAGTCGACGAGGATAAGGATTGCGGTGAATGAAGATCGTAATCTCTAGAGTTTGGTGATGGGCCACGGTCGAAAATTCAATTAAACTTTTGATACGGGCAGGGAGGATATTGCCGCGGCTGTGTAAACGAAAATTTCGCAAGCATGAGATATTTTCCTTGGGATTACACGCCGAGTCCGAATAGAAGAAAAAGAAAGAAGCCCGATCCATGGTAAAACGATTAGTCGTCCTCTGGGTCGATGTATACACTACCCCACGCTGTATCCGGCCAGTTTACCCTCCATTTATCGCCCATGAGAATGTTTTTTTTTTTTCTGGTAACCGGGAGAATCTTGAAATTTATCTCAAGGCATTTGTCGAGTATTAGGAACGCCCGGAGCGCCGGACACTGCGCGGGATATTGATATTATATTTATAAATTGACCGGATCGTTTGACAACAGCACTTTTTTTTTCATTCGATCGATAAATCTAGTGGGAATCCGGTTTTTTAGGGATGTCCTTTGGAGTTTAAGGCGGAAATTGTCGGGGATGACGCGGGGATGTTCGCCGAGGGTCTAGGTCAAATGGACGCTTTTTTTTTTAAATCTAGTTTTGAATGGGAGTCACTTCTGGGTGATGAGATCTTTGGGCACCAGCAGCTCGACCGGGCATAATCAGAAATAGTTAAATGGTGGAAAGGTCGGATATTGCCGAAATCTGGATACGGATCGGTCGGAATAGCGTAAATGCATCGGTTTTTAGTCGATGACACAAAACCGGAGGAAATGAATGAAATGCGCTCGTCATCCCGCGTGTCTGTTTGTCGTCTGCAGTTGCGTTTTATTTTCATTCTTTATTTTTTTTTTTTTTGCCCTTGTGGAATCGTCAATCATAGGCAAATATGACAAGCGGCCAGTGCCGCCCGACGCATTTCCTCGATTCCACAATACTCCAATAGAGCGTGAAAAATCTCACTCAACTGACTCGACGAATTCGGACACTGGAATTGTGGAGAAAATTTTTTGAAAGGGAATGAGGGATGAGGGAATGGAAATTGTGCAAAATTAGGATGGAACTGTGAAGTAACGGTGAGGAGAGGTGGGATTAGAGAATCTGGGAAATAACTGAGTGGTCTGAGAAAAAAAACTATATTTCTTGAATATACATTTATTCGAGAGAATTATTCGTATTTGGAAAATGAACACTGTTTATTTTTCTAATCATGAAAATTCTCACCAAATTACTCAATTCATTTAACTGTTCACGAATTTCCATTAAGAAAATAATTTCTAACAATTTCGGAAGAAAAAGCTGTCCCTAATATTTTTTGGGGGATAATTCTGTTAGTTGAACTAGGCTCTGAAATATTTTGAAAAAATTTCGATTACGGGATAAGATTTTTTTGTAATTTTTGGGTGTCGAGATTTTCCGCGCGTCCTACGGATTTTACTATTTCGGGCATTCGAGATATTTCGAGATACTTCGAGATGTGTCGATACATTTCGATACATTTCGAGATATTTCGATATATTTCGATATATTTCGAGATGGAGTTCTCTTCTCTTCCTTATATTAGGACCTTCCTCATGCCTGAAGTTGTCATTGGAAATTTGCCGCTGGCCTGACACCTAGTGTCTGAATTTCCTCCCCACCCCTTTGTTTGTTTCATACTTTCACTTCTCGGTGCAAAACGTGCCTGAGAATGAGTCTCGCCGTCGTTAGAACTCGAGAGTGAGAGAATGCCCATTGAAAATAAAAAAAAAAAATAGAAAATAAAAGCGTGGAACAACGAAGAGCCCGAGCAGAAGGAAAAGGCCTTCACGTAGACTTGAGCTACACGGTAGCACCCAACACCCCCGAGTGTATTTATACATGTATTCAAAACGATACCATCCAAAAATGCATTAGCCAGTTGTTTCTCCCTCCTTGGGGTTCTTATTATAATTCCCCAGCTGAGAAAAATGGGTAACAGTCAAAGGCGGGAGAGAAGGTCGAAGTTAACACGATATATTTGAGGATATATTTGAGACGACGCGTGTGCCCGATGCAAGAGTCACAAACTTTTATGAAGTCTTCTACAAAAAATTATTTTTTCCACTCTCAGACGGTACCATCATGCGGGTTATTTTTGATACAACGCCTGCTGGAGTTACTGACCCCTGGCCAGTGGCTTCGTGGTATCTGAATATTTTTAAATGCCGACGAGGGGCACTTTCAGAATGAAAAACCAATGAGATATTGCTCTCTGTTTGGATCAATTTTTCGAACATTTCTTCGCGATTCATTTGCAATTGCAATTGCATCCTCATGTAGGTGACACATCATTTTATTAATGTTTTGGTACCAAATATTATTCGGGGGTTAATATTATAAAATTATTCGCTGTTATAAAGGGATAGGGAATGCATAATAAAATTCGAAAATTATAAAACGAAAGAAGTCGATGTGAGTAGTCACAATAAAAATTGATTGAGAATTTTTTTCTTCATTGTGAGAAACGTATGGAGTTATCCCACTTGGTTTCGAAAGACCGCTGGATTGATATAAAACGATAAGAAAAACGTCCACATGCTCGAGACAATGTGTGCAACGTGGAAATATATTCCATGTGTGTGCACGTGTTTTGTGTACCTTTCCGAGGAAACGACTTAATCGTTTCGCATATTAATGTGGGAAGCGGTAGACGAGGAAATGAAGAGAAAAGGAGGCAAGAGACAATGGAGAGGACTAATTTCACGGCTTTCCGGAAATGCGGATTGTGGGGCTTTTGACTCTCTACAGAACGAGTGTCCGGCATTTTTCCCCCTTTTTTTAAGTCTCAAGGATGTGAGTAACGATTTAAAAACCATTTTCTACAAACTTAGCGTCATTCAAGTGTGTTTAGTGTGTCATGATGGTCAAATGTTGAATGGAGAGAGATAATAAATATATTGGGGAGAAGATGGGGCTTCCCACGCCTGGTCAGCTGGCCTCCGTCGCTAGATCAGTCCTTTTCTATTCCACCACGTCTTCATATTTTTTTTTATTTCTCTACCTGAAGTTCGCCGTCTGTTCACTCCGTGGAATTCTCCATTTTTTTAATACCATTTCACTCGCTTTTCCGGGGGAATTAGTCGTTTCCGCTTTGGAATTTTAATTTTGTCAAAAATTAAGAGTCAATTTGCCTTACTACATTATATTAAACAACACAAATAAAAAAAGTATACATATCATAAAAACCTATTTTTTTAATTGTAGGTATTATAAAAAGGGTAAAAAAATAATAAATAAATGGTTTTGATTGGAATAGCAGACAATGGTAATAGACGAATTATTCAATATTTGTATTACAGAATGTAAGGAATTCATTAATAAATTCCAATTGTTCGGTATTTTTTTTTTCTCGGTAAATTTGTCTCGAGGCCACTAAACGGTAAATATTGAGCTGAATACGTGAAATACGATAGAGCAAGGATCGGTCGATCCTTTTCAAGCATTTGAAGCCCGCGATACCCATCAACTTTCTCTGTCTCGAGTGCATTTAATGTTCAAGACCTGGTAAAAAGAAGAGGCCTAGGACACACGTGGTCCATCCGAGCGTCACTCCCCGAGGCCTATTCGCCCGTTCCGTTTTTCAATCGTTTTTTATAAACCCCGGGCGGGGATTTTTTTTTAATACTCATACGTGCACAGTTTTTTTTTTCTTTCCCTCCTTTCTTACCCCTTGGCCGGCCATCTGCCAGCGGAGATGAGGGGACTTAAGACGCGTTGGGCATCATCTAGTGTAGGGGAAAACTAGAGGATCTAACAGGACCCAAGACTCTGTGTACGCTGGATCTTTAAGAACCATCGAATCAGTTTCCAGATGTTGGAGGAACTAGTCTTCACTCTTTTTCATCGTCTTGGGGTTTTCTAATCTCATCTATCCGCTCACTGTCCTTTTTACAGTGATCGTTAGGGAGATTGAATTATTGATCGATTTATTCATTTACGGATTACTAGCTTCCGGAAAAATTTCGACTTTTTAACTCCGCGTTGTGGAATTTGATTTTAACTAAAAATGTTGGAAAGTATAAAACATTTCAACATTTTTAGAACCATAGAAAATTGCAAGTAACTCCATTTTTTTTAATGTTGCAATTATTTCAAAATAACTAAAAAATTAAAATTATTTCAAACTTAAAAAAAATTTTTTTTTTATTTCAAATTTTTTATTGAAAATTTTAGTTTTCTATCGGAATGTTTTCTATTTCTCGCGCTGAAATAATTCTTACCATTATAAATAAGACACCGATCATTTGCTCCTGGTGACTCGTTAATTATTACCGCGTGACAGATTTGTCTTGACTC
>NW_011887777.1:203811-206180 GCF_000806365.1 Fopius arisanus
TGCTGAAGAATGATGAAAAGTAGTGTTGATATTTATTTATAAAAAGAGACACGTGGAGAGGGCATCTGTGTGGAGGGCGTCCATGGATTGCCAGATTTACTCAGTTTCCTCTACGTGCAACCCTTGCGAGGGGAAAAACGACGGAGACTCTTGAGATTGAGGAAAAGAGAGACAAGCTGTATTCCAAATCTCCACGGAAATATGTACCCTTGAAGGGGCCTGTCTCCAGGTTTATATTTGGTATCCGTTAGTTTACTGTGCGCACATGCTGCAGTGGCGTAGAAAGTCCGAAATCGAAATGACCGCCATCGTTTATCCGATTCCTTTATTTTTCCAAAGCCTTATCTATTCTATAATCTATTCTCCGAAATCATTCCTCCCATGCTCCTCCCAGCAATTGATCTTTTAGATTACACCCAAAACGCGGAGTAATTCATGTCTTGCAGAGCACAAAAAATATTTCAAAATAAAATTACTCAAGATTTAATAATTATATAATCGTAATTATAATTAATTGGTTATGGTTATGGTTAAGATACGGATAGGCATTTGCTGCCCTCTTGCCACCGAACCCCTACTAGTAGATTCCCGGCGTCTAGGTTATAATTAATTAATTAACTGTAATTATATTCTATCATTTATTCAATGTTTTTTACTTAAAATTGGAATTCAACTGAAAAAAAACATGAGAATAAAAATTCGTCTGTCGACCGAATTCACTTGCTATATATTTCATCCATTTTTTTTCCGAAAAATCACCGGTTTTAATGAGCTCTTAATGACCCGCAATTGATTCCCGGACCTATGCCGGAATATTCCATCGATTTTGGGGTGTTGGAGTAAAAAATTTTGAACAGAAAAATGGGAAAACCTGTTGCTTATTTAACGGAGCGGGCGAGGGTCATCGAGATCCATAGAAATAAACAGCGAATGCCCCACGGATGACGGCCCTTGACGTCGCGGGACAGTTAAACTCCCACGACGTCAAGAGAGGAAAGAAAAAAAAAGTGAGAAAAAAAAGTAAACGCATCCCCCTGAGGACCCGGTCGAATATCGCTGGACTACTTCCCCTTCTGTATGCATCAACCAAATGCGTCGCACACATGTGTCGTACCAAGAGAGTCGCCAGACAGATCTTTTTTGCTCCAAAGTAAAAATAATCTCCAACAGGATACACCGAGCTAACGAAATGGGCGAGAGGGATAACGGACATCCCAGCACTTTGATTTTTTTTTTTCACCCTTTGGACATTTGTCGTTGGCTATTTCCGTTTTCTTCTACCCCATCCCCTCGAAATATTGAATATTTCATTCCAGAAATGCCGACACTCCAAAGGCCAGAGAAATTCAAATCCCATTACAACGAAAATGTTTTATAAAGTTAATTTTGCGTCGAGTGACTCATCAAAATTGCATTCCTGAGGGTAAAAAAAGAGATGAGTTTATTTTGCCAGAGGGAAGGAGTGAAATGGAGAGTTGCGATAGAAAAAAGAATAATCTAATCTCTGGCTGTAAGAAAGCCACGAACTGACCGCGTCTGATGAGATTTCGCAAGAGACAAGAACAACCTCGGAAAATTGGGCGGGAATATCGTCAACTGGTGTTTTCTGATGGGAAAATTTTACATCCGAACGAAAATTGACTTTTTTCCCCCAATTAATAATTCTGGACGTTCGATTGGGTTTTTAATAAATCCATCAATTTCCAGGAAAAATCAATAAATCAATTGAATATTCATTTTTATGGAGACTAAATCTTGATTGTCATTAAAAATTCAATGCTCGTTTATAGTGAAATTTTAATTCCAAAATAAATGGATGATGCGGGAGTTGATTTGATGATTCATTTTCTTATCGTAAATAAATTATTCCAGTATCTCGGACTAGCACGGAACGTTTCGTTTTCGTCACCGTGCGAAATATTTTCCTCTTGTCAATTTTCGACTCATTTTCGGAACGCGAGTGAAATTGCATTTGTGAAAAAAACTTTTATTTTCACAGTGTATCCGTGAAAATTTTCAAAGTTTCAACGTGAGCACTCACCGTTGAGAATACAGATTAACTTCTGACCCTAAGACGGCTTTGAGTTCTCCCGAGATCATTTGGCCTGAAGGTATTTCATAAAGAATGAAGTAAAACTGTCCAGACACGTATGGCTCATTGTGATTATGTTAGAAACCCACTTGAATCCACTCTGGGACATAATTTTCTGGGTTAAAGTTGGCCACAGGGTGTTCTGGCATTTTTCTTGACAGGGCCACTCTTACAAATTAAAGGGCGCCTAGATACTAGTCCTCAACCCTACATTTTCACATTAAACCAAAACGTATCCTATTATCCGTCCATTCAAGTCACAGCAAAAAAAATAAAC
>NW_011887777.1:206790-222255 GCF_000806365.1 Fopius arisanus
CCCACCCCCTCCACCCACCATTGACAGGGAAAATGCTCACATACTCGCAACACGTCTCCCTCCACTCGGCATTTCACCTCCACACGTACACAACTCCATCCTCGTTGCTCCCTCCTCCATCGACCATCTCCTGGTGCTCATCGTTGTTTCACAATTCTCCCCATTTCTCTCTCCCCCTTGACATCGTCTCTCTCATTTCCACACCGAAAATGCAACCCCAAGGCGCTCGTGTTATCCCCACCATGTATTTTCTGATATAAACTGAGAGGGATGGTGGGGTAGGGGAGGATGAAAACTACCCCAAAGAGCGCGTGGGGTTGTCCGGTCTAGGGAGTAACGACGATTCGTGCCGAGGCCGTCCGAAGTTGGGAGCGCAGTGCCCGACACACCAGGTCCCAAACGCCACTACTGGCGCACGTCCGGCACAGTCCACTCAGAGATACGACCCATGCCGGACCATAACTCCCGCTGGTCCACGCCGGAGCACCAGCATCCGACGTATCCAGCATCACAACAACCAGTGACACTATAAAACGTACATCCAACATTTACGTTTAAAAAATAATAATCGCTCATTACGCTCAATTTGCTCGTTTCGCTCATTTCGTTACATTTCGCTCAATTCTCACATTTCTCTCGTCACCCTCGTTTTCTCCCGTTTTTTTCTTTCACTCCACCATCAGTTTCATCAGTAAATAAACAATTATCAACGGTGAATGAGACAATTATACGAGATTGTTTATTTTTAATTCACCAGTGACGTGAGGAGGAACAACGGAAGAGTTGAGTGGTTTTGTGAACATTTGAGTAATGTCAATGAATTGACAGTGAAGTTTCGCTTGCACTTGAGGATTATTGTTTGTTTTTATTATTTTTCATTGAGTTAATCATCGAGATGATGATGGAGCGACGTGTTTGGAGGACTTGTCAGTGAATAGTGGATTTATGGTTTTTTTTTTTTGTTTATTATTGTCGTTGGTTTGGTTGTGAGTTTTTGAGGACTCGGGAGCGATTGGAACTGTTGGAGAAATAAGTGAGCCAAAATGCTGGTGTGGATTTTTTTTGTGGAGAGCAAGGGAAAATGTGTGAGCATGTGACGCGCGAGAATGACATGTCATTTGAATGATTTTTAATCGTCAATAGATAAATCCATTCAATAGCACATGCGACGGATGAAAAGCGCGCATTGTTGGTGAATTAAATAGTCAGTATTTTCCCTTATTTTTATTTTTCTTTTTTTTTCACCGTTTATCGACAAATGTTGATGAACTATAAAGTCGATGAGGATGTGGTGAAAACAAGTGAGGACCGAGTGAACGTGATCCTTTTGTTCACGGCACATTGACCATTTCTGTCATTAGAAATACTCGGTAATTAATTGAAGCTGTTGAAGGACAATAATTGAGTTATCACGTGCAGCCCCAAAAGCAGTCCAAAGATCGTCATCATGAGGATCAAAATGCCAGCAGTTCGCATCGCGCAAGGTGAGTTTAAATGCCACATATGTCACTTATTATCATTACATTACGTACATCATTCCCAACTTTGATGCAATCACTGATAAAATCGTGTACATTTTATCAGGACAAATGTTCCTAAATAACCGTCATAAAGAGTCTAGCCAGCGCCAAATTTCTGACGAACTCTTTGCTGAGGAATTACATTGTGATAAAGCAACCAGAGATATCAATTCACAAGTAATTGTTTAATCACACGGGTGGAGGGGCGGAGAAATAGTTTGGGGGAGGGAGGAAATTGACCGGCGAATAATATAATTATTTTATAGTATGACTCACCACTAGGTGAATGTAACGGGAAAAAAAATGGGCAATTATTTGCGGAAAATTGTTGAGGGATGCGGGGGAGTTGTCTTGAGAAAAGAAACTCCCGCGAGGGGGTGAAGACGACTAGTGTTTTAAGTATCTCGAGCACAAGAATTTTTAATTAGTAACCACCGGTGTACACCAACCCCCACCATAACCTGTTCGGTGATGTTAACGTCGGCGTAAAAGGGGGCGTCATGCGCGCCTTTTTCACAACTTCACTTTTTCAACCCTCCGGAGACGCATTCCCTCTCTTCATTTCTCTCCTTCATTCCCCTCTCGCGCAAAATCTTTCGTCTGCATTCTCTCTTTTCTTCCGCCACCGCGGCTTCTACGCTTTTCTTAATTACAAACTGCAATATTCTTTAGTTTGCGCGATGACGTCGGTGAGAAAAGATGTGCCTCCTGGATACAAGACGAGGAAAAAAATTATCTTTATCACACGACAGGAGAAAAAAAATTCAAGACACGCGTGACTCCTGGGTATTAATTTCCTCGATGTCTTGGGGGTGTTGAAAAAAATTTCCCAACCAGTCAGTTATTGGTATCAGGAATTCGAAAAAAATTTGAGGAAATTTTGAGGAATTTATTGCGGAATTTATTTCAATTTATGGAGATTAATTCGTTGCTGAATAGTGCAGTAGTGGCAAAAACCAGGTGCTTTTTTTGGAAATATCTCCGAAACAAAGGGAGATAATTAAATTCTTGAAAACACCTTTTTTGTAGAGCTCATTGCGAGCCGGAGGAGAGGTGATTACCAAAATTTCGATATCTCCCTTGGTACAGGAGATATTCCCAATAAATCGCTGATGATTTGTCTTTCCTCTCACTATTCCAAAAACGAATTCACGTCGACGTTCGCTTCAATATTTCTCCCTGACATTAAAATCCCCAAGGAAAAATTCCAGTATATTTATTTACTATTTTGCCAGCTTAAAAATTTCCGGGGAGTAATTTTTACCAGAAATTTGTTCTCGGTGCGAGCAGATGGAGAGATTTTCCGCGATTAGACCCGGGGCACTTCGCAGCGACAATTAATCTGATCAGTTAAAAATTATAGTAGTCATCATCGAGTGAAAAAAAAAACTTTGATGGGCCCGAAGTACATTATTTAGCAAACAAATAGTGAGTTTTACACGTGAAGCATGACGGCACGTGCGGGACATATGCTCGCGTATCCGTTAAATATTGTCTTTGAAGCCTCTACCGTCGGCAAGCCCTTCTTAACTCATTTACCGTCCTTATTCCACAATCCTCATCTCCCTCTTACCATCTCGGTACCTTCTCCACAGAGAGCCAGGAGGGGAAGCAAAAAAAAAAACTACTTTGACTTGATTTCTCAGATTAACCTTGGGGCGTTGGGCGCGTGGCGCGGATATAACCCTTTACCGTTTTTTTTTTTATTATTATTTTTTATCCTCATCCTCTTCCTCGGAGGGTCCAGCACGTGCCCAGGTACTTCTCACCTTCCCCGAGGGATTAAAAATGCCATGCGTCGAGAATGGCTTCATGATTCTCGGTTTTAATTTCGATTTTTCTGGAAAATATTTTTATTTGCCGCGTGAAAATATTGCATGGACATTTCCAATTTATCCCGTCCACCGAATTTAATTGACGTAAATACATTTTTCTGTGGAATAGTATAATTTATCACGAATTAATTAATTTATTAATTTTAATAGATAATTCGGGAATTTTTATCCCCAAATTGGAGCAGAAAAGTTTGTTTTAATTTTCACTTCTCGAAAATTCAATCAGATCGCATCCTGAGTATTCATTCTCAATTAATAATTCCCACGAATTAGAAACTGCTCTTTAATTTTCTTCTCCATTTCATCGAAAGAATTTTCATCGAAATTTCCCATCTCAAGATTTTCTCCCGTTAATTATTGATCAATCCCTAAAATTGAGTGCTTCCCAAAAATGTTCTGGTGAAAATGGTAAATAGGCCGACGATTACTAAACTCTAGGATAAATGTTCTCAGCAAATTTTTCTCCGTGCAAATATTCATAAGGAGCCGCGGGTGGGCCGAGGGGGTTGAGGGGGGTTAATTCCTCGCGAAAATGTCAGATGGCGCTGCGTGTCGTCGGACATTGCGATGATATAAGCTACTTACATATTCGCATTGTCCACAAACGTATTACGATAAGCCCCAGTATTATTTTAATTGCGATCTTTTGTATAGAATAGGAATATAGATTTTTCTGAGTATTGATAAGGTTTTATGGGTATGAAAAGTTGAATGATAAGGAAATCCTTACATGCAGATTGAATAGTGAATTGCACGAAGTTTTTTCGAAATAGTCAAAAAATTACTCTCAATATTAATTAAGAATTGGTTTCTTTTCCTTTTCTCAACCAATCCGGTATTTTTCGTGTCTCCAGACCACTTAAATGATTTTCTTTGAGAAACCGCTTGACTTCTCCCCTCAAATCAGGGCTCTATATCGTCAATCCAATCTTGTGGTACGGCAATTTACCCTGAAATACGGCGTCATCGAATGTAACTGCAGTGGGATTGAACCAATCGATTTTTCCTCGAATTAAGAGTATAACAGGTGGAAGGTAATTGATTCGGTAGCCGAGTGGTCAACCAGGTTCAGTTGAAAAGAAAATATCTCAGAGGAGGATTGATATGGACAGGGGAAAATATACCTTTGGCAGGTACTCCCCCAGGGAAGTGATTTCCAGGTCAATTACACAGAGAAAAATCATTATTTTCCCAATTATCCATCAACTTGGAAGAAATATTAATCGCATTTCTCTCTCTGAGAGTCATTCCCCGGAATTTTCAATTATCTTTCATTTATTACAATTATATTAAAAATTATATTAATAATTAACATAAAATAATTATGTTAATTATTACTAATCATCAATTGATATAAATAATTTCAAGTATTACTAATCATTACTGGAGTTGGTACCCATGATTCTCATGAATAAAATAGAATTTCTATGTGGGAATGACCGATCTGAATAAATATCTTAAAAAGAAATATATGGGGAGAAATTGTTTTTTTTTTGCATTGCGCACAGTCCGTGCACTTGAGTCTGACCGCTAAACAACCTGTAAGAGGGTGAACAAACTGCACGAATAAAAACACTCATTGAATAGAAAAAAGTGAAAGGAAAAAAAAAGTAGAGAGAGGAGAGAAAAAGGGAAAAGTTCCCCCTCAAATACAAGAAGATGGAATATTTATGTTGTTTGGCGTCTCGGTGTCCTCCATTGTCCATCCATTGTCCGTCTCGGTGACCCCTCGCTCTGTTCGAAGGTGCGAACGCCTTTTGAGTAATAATCTCTTCGCATTATCCACTTTTGTATGCAGAAGAAAAGAGGGCAATCCCTGGCATCACTACCTGACCAAGGGTCAAACATTCTCGTCGAGCCAGGATGTAAGGTGTCTCCCCTACGATTATGGACCCCCGTCCTTTTTTTGTTTACTACCTGCTAGCTACTCCAAAAAAGTTAATTCTAAATGTTCCTCTCGACTTTCAAAATATCATCCAAAAATTATTCCATTCTCTTCGGGTCGTCAGGTGGGACAATGGACAATCCGAGGGTCAGACGAAAATACAAACTTGTCTTTTTATCTCCGATTTCACTTGCTGGTGAGAGGCCGATCGTGTACCTGACCGAGGGTCATTGAAGGGTTGAGGAATTGAATTAAGTGGTTCTTCAATCAATTCGTTGGTGGATTCAAGAATTTAGCAGAAAATTAAAAATCATAGAAACTTTATTGCAGATGAATTTTTTATTTGGTTTCAAGTTTATTTCGATGGGAAATTGTTTGTTAATTGAAAGAAGAAAGGGAAATTCGAATTCACTTCGATGAATGGATTCGATTGTAGGTAGTGTAATTTATTTTGGGATTACAACCACGAAAATTACGATTACGATTTTTATTGCGAACAATGATGTTTTGAGAATGGCTTGAGTGGTGAATGTCGTTATGAAAATTGGACGTTGAATTTGATTGAATTTATAATAGCTTGGGAATTCAGGAAAATAATTACATGTACTTTCACTGCTTACACTGATTTTCATTGTTGTGTGTACCTGGAAATTAGAATTCTCTTCACTATGCCAGGATTATATCTGATTTTTCAGATAAAAAATTGAGATAAGTCTCACGAAAATTTGGATTGTCAAAACATTCATTCAAGGAGAAAATTTTGAAATTTGAAGGCTGCCAGACTCTACGAAAATTCATGAGCAAAATTACATCAAATGCAAATTTTTTGCAAAATTTTCCTGTTTCCTGATTTTTCGACCAACTCAACTCGAGAAATGAAATTCTTAATTCAATTAATTAATTTTCCAATCAATTGTTCAACGATAAGATTTCCTGAAATCCCAGTGAGAGTCCAGTAGTCACAAAAATTACAGAAAATTGCAGAAAAAGTTTGACGACTCGACTGTGATTTCCGACGCTACAACCCCCTTGATAATTTCATTATTTTTACGCTCTACAGACGCGAGATTAGGGTAACGACCCCATGAAAAATTGTCTCTCAGTAAAAGTGCAGCTCCTCAGAATTCCCTCTATTTTTCTCTCCCCTCTCGGTTAATGAATTGAAGATTTCGTATTTTTAGACCGTTCAGACTGACGGCAAAGACGACTGTGGGCCTCGTATACATTTTTTCACCGTTCTCTTTTTTTTTTCATTTTTTTTATTTCCAAGCGTTGAACTCGGACCCCCTATAGTGCAAACCCCCCGCAGAATCTAGCCCTGGCATTGGTCCAAATCGTGACAATGGCAATGTCGAGGTTTGCATTATAAGAAATAAAAAGTGGCTGAAAATCACGCGGTGTTATTGAATTCGCACTGGCCAATCACAAGAATATGTATCACTCTGAAAATGTCAGTGCGCAATGGCCGCCAGAAAAACCGGCCTGATTGCACATTAAAAAAAAAACCAAAATGAAAATTATCTCCTTTACATTCCACTCTGCAATTTACCCCAAAACTAATTTTTTTTAATAAAATCAAATCAGTGAAATTGAAAAATTTTACAATAAAAATAAACATTTAAAACATTTAAAAACCATATTCCAATTTTTTATGAAAATATCAATATTGCAATGAATTTTTACGGTAATTAAACAATCAAATCCAATGGGATGATTAGGTTAATCATTATTCGAGGAATAAATGAAATCTCGATGAATTGATAAATTTTCTTTTTTTATCCGATTTCTCAAGACTGTAATGCGATAGAGTGTCTAATAATAATTAAAAACAGAAGATAACCGGGAGAATGAGTTGAAATAAAATTACCCGATGATAATCTTGAGGCAACGAACCCGAACCCCCCATACTCTCTAGGCAAGGCCGTCTATATACACGGTTATATTTTTTTAATAATGAACTTCCGGTGTGAACTTGCGTTCCCATCGGGTCATAACGTCTCTATGTCGGCTTCCAAGACTTTCCACACCGACGAAATCTTTACGATTCACCGGGGCTCTGATAATGTCCGGAGAGAAACAAACAGGGGAGAACATTTTCTCAAAACATAACGACACATGTTCCCCTGAACTTGAGCGAGAACTTTATATTTATAGAGAGAGAATGCACTGCATACCGAATATTCTGGTGTTGACTATTGACGATGAAATCAATCGATTGATTAAAGTGAAAATGGGAAATATTTCCTCCGGATATTTTCCTCAAGATTTCCGGAAAATAAACCATCGTGCCATATTTAGCAGAACCTCCAGAACTTGACGTGCCCATTTGCTTGTGATTAACACTTGCAAAATCATTTCTGACACCAAGTACTCGGTATTGTGTTTGAATTTTAAAAAATTACATCAATTACCAATTTACTCAGAATTCTACAAATCTCTCGAAGAATGAAATTCTCAATTTAATTACATCATTTCAAAAATTAAATTATCTTATAGAATAATTCGTATATTTCATAATATATCAGATATATTATTTGAAATTGCACGGAAATGAGTGCAATCAATGATTAAATTGATTTCAGGCAATCCTATCTTCTAGTAAAAATTGAATTATCCCGTTTATTGGGGAAAATTCTGGAAGTTGATGCGTGTAGTCAATATTTTTCGTAGCAGAATTGCTTTTTCTTTCTGACCAAATAAATATTTATCTCGGTGTAAAGTAGATGGATGAATGACTTCGCGTGATGTTTGGACTCAGTGAATCGCGAAGTAGTTTATAAACCCTGGGATAACATTGTGTTGTCCAGTACAACTCGGAGATTCACTGGTGGTTGGTTAATTAGTAACTTCTAGCCCCTGCGCTCGTTACATTATTCAAAACCCCTCAGCGTTTTCCCGCTCTCATTCGCAGATCCGACGGAGTCACTGGAAAATTTTCCCGCGTTTTGGACGATTTCCACTTAACCGCTTAAACCCCCGCAAAACATCCATTGGAAACTTTTGATAAACCCGTGGGTTTCAGCGCTTCGTCACTCGGAGAATAGCGAGAAAGTGCTGAACCGTGTAACCACGTGATAATTAATGGAATTTTGACATGATCATTTCAACGAGTTGTTACAACCTGTGAATTCATTGTCTCATATTAAAACTGATAAATCTTGATAATTTTCTACGCTTCCCGTCTCCTCGCAATTAGCAAGACTTGATTTTTTATTCAATCATTCAATCATTCCGATATTTGAAACTCAAGGGCATATTGACCGATAAATCGCAATCACTGTTGAGAATAATGACGATATTTTACCGATTTGTTGATTAATAGTTTGAACATTCCATTGAACCCTTTGAATTGTTTATAACATGAATTTATCACTTAGCAATTACCAGGAGAACATCCGAATAATATCCGAAAAAAATAAATCATCACCCAAAATCCATCGGATCAATTACGATTACGTGTCAATACAAACATCAATTTGCGAGTTAAAATAAATAAATCAGTGAAATAAACCGAAGAATTCCGAAACGATTGGCTGAGTAGATGAAAGTAGAAATTTTTTTAGCGGATCCGTGAGAACCGATTTCCCGAGGACCTGGGTCCACCTGGAGCACCTGGGAAAGGTCCATAACTGTACCTACATGATTTATTTCGATCAAAAAAAAAAAACAACGGGAAAACCCTTTCCCCGGCCCCCAAGTTGGCCCCTTTTTTTATTATTATATATTTTTCATTGAAAAGGGGAATATCTCGTGAGGTTTTTGTGAAAAGAGAGAGGCATTGAAGGGCGCAGGTCAGTCCTTTCGGGATATCTGGCGACCTGTTTCACCTCTCAATGGACAATGTCCTGCATGAAGAACGGTCACAATGGCCTCCGCACTCAGGACACACACAGCCACTAGATCCTCCCACGATACGCATGTGGAGCGGATGGCCCATTCAACTCAACCCGTGAGAACACATTTCATATTTTTCATAAAAAGTAACGCGTATTATATCCATAGAACCTCAACAAACTCTCTTATAATATATAAATCCTCTTCACTCAGACTCCTCGAAGAATATACCAATTTTCTGTATTTTTGTTTTATTTATAAAAATCAAGCCATTCCACCCTTAATTGATAATATAATGCTACATTTATAAATAGCTTAAGAATATTAATATAATATATATTTGGGAATGGGTATTTTTGGTGGACAGTGTTAATAATTATATCTGTAGAGCCCTGAAAAATTCTCGGGTAATATACAATCCTATTTACTCATGCATTCAAATAAAATATATCAATCGTATATATTTTTAATTTATTAATTAGAATGAGGACATTCTATCTTTGATTGATGATGGTATATCTCTAGATTTATAGATATCATATAAATATGAATAATATAGTTATTATAATAATTATAATTATATTGCTATAGTAATTATCTGAAATACAATATATGTTAATAAATATTAATATGCATTACATATGTTTATTTTTAGTTTATAATATATTATATTATATACTAAGTAAAGGGCCATAACACGTAATATGGTCGACAAAAAAATGCAAATATATTTCAAAATTCAAAATTCAAAACTCAAAATTCATTAACAAAATGAAAAAAAAATTAGAATATACTGTGAGTAGTCAGAAATGCTGAGATTCCCATGGCTTAAAAATAAATAATTATCATGATAAACTGGAGCATCAGTGACTTGGGGGGTTATAAAAAGGGTACGAGTGAAAAAAGTAGGGAAAAAAATGGAGGAGGGCACAGGTATGCCGGTAGATTTTTTTTAATCCACCCATGGGGGACGGAGAAAACCCATAGGGTCTTGAGAAAAACGGCCAGAGTCCATTGTTCAACCCATCGGTATTTCGCGGCATCCCATCATCGCAGATTCGTACAGAGATGAAAAAAAAAAAAAAACGAAAAGGGGGTAAAAAAAAAAAAAACATGCCATAAAAAAGGCTCTCCCCTGGGTGAAAGGTCCGAGAGGGTTGGAAGTTTGGAGTAAAAGAAAAAAAAAATGTGTGCGAGGAGATTAGACTTCCGTATAAAAATCTTGATGCCCCCTCCATTGACGGAATGGGCCAGTTCTGCGCATACACCGGGGGCCCTTTCTATTCTTTTGATATCCGGGGCCCCCTGACCCTGCCCCCTTGCTTTCCCATGTCCCCCAGTCAGCATTCGAGCATGGACCAAGGAGAATCAAGCCTTTTTCCATCTCACATAGTTGTCGTATTTTGTCGGTTATAAGTGACGGGGGATAAATTTACGGTGAATAAAAGAGTGAGATATGATACGTGCGGCTTCTTCGATTACTTCTCCTTCGATTGGTAATTACCAGTGATTGTGGTGATCTGGAATTTCAGTACTCACTGTCATGGCCGATGTCAATCTATTCGGTTCGTACCCATTCATTTATTTCCATCAATCCTCAATAATTTCAATTTATTATAAAAATGAGAAAATCTCAATAAAAATTCCTCACCACCCTGTGACAATATCCCAAGTAATTGTAAGAAAAATTCAATTAATAAATTAATAAAATCTGAATCGTCAACATTCGATTACTGATTATAAATTTGCTAAATGTTTTAAACCTCAAGTTATTTTTTTATGGATATTATATAAATTATAAAAGCAATATATTTTTTTTGATACAGTTCATTTATGGAGAATGTGTTCTATCTATTTCTCGGGGATTTCTCCTGGAAACGAGAGAGATAGGAAAAATCCAGAGAATACGTTAAAATTGACTGCGAAACCGAATCGATACGTCGCAATTGCACCGGCGTATTTATTATATACTTTTTGGGCACAATGCACAGGTACATAGGGGTATGTACACGTGCGATGTTTCACTCAAAGATTGTGGAATTGGAGATGGATGATGTCGGGGAATGCTGTAGGAAATTGGTGGGACTCAATACTAATGGATAATAGAATTATTGGTTTCGGTCGGTACCCGAGCCCCGGGGATCATCGTAATTCGATTGGTTCGATGTGTCCTCTGGACGTTTTGACAGGATGAGAGTACTAACAAGCACATCGCCCCGGGGCAATTTTTTTTCTTATCGAGATATTTATTCTAACGTGACATAACAAACTCCTTTCATAATTTATCCTCTCGGCCAAATCCTCCGATGCTGATAATAAAATATATTTCAATATTTCTCCAGAGCGATCATTTCCTTTTTGTCCAAAAATGTATGAAAATAATTATCCCTCAACATAATTATTATAATTAAAACCCAAGTCATCTCATATCGTAATTATCTAATAATTATCCCATCTAGAAATCCAATTGTCGAAAATATCAATAATTCCCCCACTAAATTGATATTTTGGGATAAATAAATTTTACTTTCAGGCTGAACAGTTCGGAACAAGTCCAAATATTTATAATTCAATTGAAGTTGATAATGATAATTTGATATTGAATTTTTAAATGGAATGCTGATAACAAAATATATTTCAATATTTCTCCAGAGCGATCATTTCCTTTTTGTCCAAAAATGTATGAAAATAATTATCCCTCAACATAATTATTATAATTAAAACCCAAGTCATCTCATATCGTAATTATCTAATAATTATCCCATCTAGAAATCCAATTGTCGAAAATATCAATAATTCCCCCACTAAATTGATATTTTGGGATAAATAAATTTTACTTTCAGGCTGAACAGTTCGGAACAAGTCCAAATATTTATAATTCAATTGAAGTTGATAATGATAATTTGATGTTGAGTCTTTAAATGGAATTTTCACTGGGAGACGGAAACAGTTGTTTTTATCTTGGCGAACTTTCCGGAAATTGGACAATGGAGATGTGTCGAAGATTAAATGTCCTTGAGAGGATTTTCTTGAGATGAGAATCTGGCTGGACCAAACAACGATTTCATATAAATAGTTGTGGACTGGGACTTTATTGAAAAGATAGGGAGAGGTCGAGATATTTCTCTCTCTCTTACTTCCACGGAGAATAAAATCCATTGCCCTTCGCGAAATGTAAGTTGGATTGCTTACAAATTGGTCCATACATCCGTAATGCCACCATCAGAGTTCGCCGATGGGGATGTGGGGTATTAGTTCTTCATTCGAGTTTCCCATTATTTTCACCACCTTCTCGTGGAAAATGATTTTCATTATTTTCTCACCGAAAAATCGGGCTCAAGGACTCATTGCTGAATGTTTATTATTTTATAATTAACATAAAATATATCTAAACCCCGTTCTAATTTGATCAATTAATTATTATTAATCTATGGAAATGTCCATTGGTTTTTTTCACTCGATTAAATCAGGAATTTTCGAAAAAATTTCCAGGGAAAATTCCGGAAAATCCTGGAAATTTGAAGAGTGTGAAAAGTCAAATTGGATTTAATTTTCACGACAGTATTGTCAAAAGTAGATTTGTTGCGCATGCTCAATAAACTGATTTTTTTCCCAAAATCATTTTCATTATTTTCCTACAGAAGAATCCCGTCGTAATTTCATCAATTAATTATTATTAATCCACGGAAATTTCTATTGATTTCTTCCACTCGATTAAATCAGGAATTTTCCACAAAATTTCCCTGAAAAATTGCAGAAAATCCTGGAAAATTGAAGAGCGGGAAAATTCAAATAGCATTTAATTCTCATAATCAATCGATTAATTTTTTGCACATGCAATTTTCACCGGGGAATGGTGAAAATGTTGGGAAAAATTTCGCGGATTAATGGAACTTCGACGCAATACTTCGTGAATTTTCCTCTCGGTGTGGATTTCTCACTGGCTCAAAGGGCTGTAAGTGCATCCGACGTTCTGGCACAGCATCCTGTGGGTCCACGTAGGACATTCGTGTGTGTCTCTGGGTTTTTATCCAACATCTGCCCCCGAAAAAACAAAAGCCCATTGTTACTAACGACCGGGCGTCTCTCGTTTCTAAACGAGTGCTTTTGAATCGTAGGTGAAATAACGGACCCGGAGTGAACCACCGTTGAGACAAATATCACCCCTCGAGTCCAGAGAAATGAGTAAATAAATAAATAAATCAATACATCAATAAATTAATTGAATCAATTAAGTAAAACAAAAAATTTGCATTCCGACAGAAATTGTCTCTTTGGAAAAACCGGGAATTATTGCACAGAAAAATAATTACTTCTGTCATTATAATTAAATGACAATTTACGCTTCAAATGCGAATATTTATGTTTAGATTTAATATTTAGTATATGCACGGAGAATAAAAGTTCATAAAATATTACGAATTCGCGTAATCTATGGACATAATGGACATAATTACATAAAAATTACAAAGAAAATCACTCTCCGGTAATTTTTAATTGATGAATGAGAAATCGCCGAAAGCTCTGAATGAAATTGAATTCAAACTTAAGGCATTGAAAATTCATTTGACATTGTGACCGAAATTTCCGGGCATCAGTATCAACGGAATGAAAAATTCATTTGATTTTCGAGTTATGCGAAACTCTGGGTGACGTAAAAAAGGTGGGGCCTCCCCTCTGACCTGCGCGCCGGACCTAGTGGTCACTCTCCCCTGAAACTCCGCCCAAAAAATATTAAAAAATTCCACCTCACAGCGAAATAATTTCCAGATAAATCCCCTTATTGAATTTCAATAACATCAATAATTATTTCCCGTTGGTAATCACTGTCCTGGAGAAAATACTTTCGACAAATTATCTCTCAAGAATATCATCCCTCGTCTGAAATATATTTTTTCATCATTGTACCAATAAAATCTTGAGCTCTCATATTCTGGATAACTCAAGAGTCTCTCGAACATCTAGAAATGTAAATCGATATATGAACTCCTGCCAATCTCTATGTTAATGCTCCTCGTCGTCTCACCCCCTTGAAAGAATACCATATCCACAGGAAACGGGAATAATGCGGCGATGTAACCGGTGCCGGGGAGAAACACTCCTAGAGGGCCCCTAAAAGTGAATTGTTACGTCTGCGGGTGACCCTTGGACCTCTCTGTGGCCGAACCACCGTCACGCTGAATTATCCAAGTCCAGCCAAGAGTCTCATCCATAATATATATTCTCCCTCGTTACTTTTACTTTTATTTTTTTCAGCCAATTCTTTGTTTCATTGCCCATCGATTTAACAACCCGTGCATTTCAGAAAAACCAGAGGCCACAATAAACCATTTCATTCTTTTTTTTTATACATCATCCCTCATTTTTTAACACTAGGAATGGAGGCCCAATCACGATTGCATCATGTCAATATTTCAATGATTATTTCCATTTTCTGTAAATTCATTCCAAGCCCGTCATTTAATCATTGGATAATATTTAAATCGGAGGTTTGCGAGATCGCCTTCAATTGGTGGTCATTTCCATTTTTTAAAATGATTATTGACTGAGAATTTTCCCAGTAGGAAATCGATCTCGAAGATCTAACTCATTTCCTTATATCATCGTCTTGAAGTACATTTAACGGTCCTTGAATTGATCAATAAATTAACCTCATCCAAGTAGAAATAACGAAATTATCGTCAATTAAATGAAAACAAAGCCGAAATCGGACACCATTTTTTTTTAATGGAAAAAAAATCCATATAATAAACATAAATTGAATCAATAACAAATTGATGAATTAATTAATGTTTTGATTTGATTTTCTATTAAATAATGAAGTTATGGAAATTTTTCTCGAATCGGTCTGTAGATGTCCATGAAAATTTCATTTAAAAAATGCTAAAAAAAAAAATAAATATTATTTTTACAGCGGAAACGTCACAAGGAGTTGCCTCTCCTGATACCGTCCAATGTGGTGGCTGTCGTGCCTCGTATCCCCTGGGTGAAATAGTCCGTTTCATCGAGCACAAGGTTAACCACTGTCGGAGCAGTCTCCAGGGCTGTCACAGTCCACCCCCAGCTGCTGCCCACGAGGACTCCGATCCGGAGGACGCCCTAGCCCTTAAAGCAGTTGACCCGGAGAAATTGAATTCAGTGCCGAGTATATCAGCACCGATAAACAAGAGGGCGGGAAGGGTTGAGAGCCCTCCGACACCCCAGGGCAATCCAACGGACACCGGAAGTCCCATTGAACTCAGAGCCAGTGCCAGTTCAACGCCAAAGAGACGGACCGAGGGGAGTGATGATGACAAGGAGGAGGTCAACAAGAAACCTAAGACAGAGTCCGTTGATGCTGATACCAATACCATCAATTCTGGTGAGATTTCTCGAAAATATCGATTATTTA
>NW_011887777.1:223140-246941 GCF_000806365.1 Fopius arisanus
CATTTTTTTAATCGAGGGGCCACTGATCCCGAGGGGCGACCGGTCACCTGTGCACATCCTGTGAAAAAAAATTTTTATCCTGAATTAATACCGAATCAGTTATCCATTGCTAAAGGGATCATTACAATCGAATTAATTTCATACAAGAACCAGTTGTAGAACATGAATTTTCATTTCGATATCTTGAAATTGTATTTTTTATTTTTTACTCACCCAATTGGAAAATCGGACTGAAAATCTAGATCAAAAGACGACTTCAGAGTGACAGTGAATGGAATTTCAAATGATTATGAAAATATAACGTTTCAGTGAAATTTCCAAAAATTTATAAGTTGAGAGTGGAAGGGGAATTAAAAATGCAATCCCACTGGATTGATTGAGGTTTCACGCGGATCATGAATGTTCTTGAACGGATTCTCATAAATTACGTTTTTCAAAATATTATTGATTTAATATCATGTCCAATACTTCAATTGAAAAGATATTTTATTGATTATCTGATTCATCTACCAGAAAGATGTTTAAGCATTCAATTTATCAATCGCATTTATCTTAAATAAATTATTGCAAAAAATATTGTGTAATATTCAACTTCCACGATATTTGATTTTTCAATGAAACTATGAATTTTCAGTGACGTAAACTTTCCTGGAAATTATTACTTAAATTTCCAAAATTTTCAGTTTTTAGTGCAGTAACCTAATTTTATAATATAAGAACAAGAAAGAAAATTGATCGCGAAACATCTAAAAATTTTTGAACTATTTCGAATGATCGTAAGACAGACCCGACCGACCAGTTTTGAAAATTCCAAAAATGACGAAAATTTGGGAATCATCCCGGAAACTCATGAGGACGACAAATGATTGAAAAAATTCCCTAGAAATTTCCCATGACTTTCTCATTGTAAAAAATTTCCCGTCCAACTCTTTATTGTTGTATAATCCACTCGTACAATAATTGAAAAACAAAAATTAGCCAATTTAATGGCGAAAACTGGCAACGATTAGCCGAAAAACTTTGCCGCAAAAACCTGTCCCCGAACCTCACCATAAGATCATGACTCACCCCAGATGGATTTAACCCTTCACCGGTTCTTCACTGGATTGTCCACGCGCGATGTTGCCACCAGCCCCATTCACTTTTTGTTCCTCCTTTATTATCATGAATTTTTTTCCTCCCATTGCCGTTATAACAGAATTGGTGACCAGAGTTTGTACCCAACCCAATTAGAGTCGTCCCATTGTTAGCACACGTGGTGTGCACGAGCCATGCACATCGCAGTGCGGTAGACAGTTGAAAGGTTGACAGGGGAAAAAAAATATTCAAAAATAATATGAATTTTTATTTCCACCGAGTAAAAGAGAGAAATCAAATTCAATATTGACAAGTTGTCGACAACACGAGCTAAATATTTCATCTACCCGTCAAACTTTTGCCTCGAATATATTAATTCACACGTTGACTCGAGCCCCATGCTCTTCCGATTTTTTTTTTATTGTGTCATGCATCCTGAGCCGACGGGGGAAGATATGTGTCCGGTACCCTCCGGATAGCCAGAGGCGTCACCGAAAATTGCTCGTGAATTGGTACTATCTCCGGTCTTTCTCACACAATCCCCCATTTTTCCACATCTCCCTCGTTCTCTTATTCCTGACTTCTGGTGGTAAACCCGGGGACATAAAAATGATACACGTTCCAGTCGGTATTATTTCACCGAAGAAATACATTTTAGAAAAGATAAGAGAGTAAAAATGTTTCATAATCTCAAAAAAAATTAGCTTCAAGATAAATTCAATTGGTTACGATAGACTAATTTATATCTTCATTCTTCCTCTCGAATTTTTCATCTGACGAAAGCGCGAGAGATTGGTTTTGAATTTTTATACTCATACGACAGCGAATAATCTCCTCCGATCGTCTGACTCTTTCATTTCTCCATTAATTTTGCTCCTCGTCTCATATTTGTTTCAGTCCCTGGTAAATTCTTTTTTTTTCTTCTCTCGTCGTAAGACTTAATGGTTTCTCTCGCCGAGTCTTTGCGGTCAACGGCTGAGGCCCTCGTGACTTTTGCACCGGAGATCCTTTGAGATCCACAAAATTCCCCTCACCTCCCGGTGGTGACGATTCCAACCGCAAGAAGAAGAGACTCGCTAACGTTCATTGCATTTCACTGTTTAAAGAAGATGCATCGCTACGACTCAACAATTTCACCGTCGCATTACCCCATTTTCATTCATTTTTTCAGCCACGAATCGCAGAAAAAAAAGCTGATCCAACCTGAAATTTTAAGCGCTCCTCACCCGAGATCTCGTCTTTTTGATTTTCATTTAGTCCTGATCAATCCAGTCATGTCGATAATTCTATTCATCGACGATTGCTTCCGAATGGAAGCATTGTAATCGTTCTATTTTTCGATTTCTTAATTTTGCTTGGAAACGATGTAGAATAGTCTGAAACGTAAAAATACGAAGTTTGACCACCCCGTGTGTGCGAATGTCCATCTGGTGGTCACGCTTTTGAAAATGGTAGAATTAACCGGTTCAAAAAATTCAGAAAAATTCGTCCTTCCATCGAATCATAGGTATTTATGACGACTAACTCTGTGCCAAATTTCAGCTCAATCGATCCAGCCGTTTTTGAGAAATTCTCATTCGTTTGTAGATCTAATTTCTGGAATATCTCAAAAAAGATCCAACCCATATGATTCTTTTCTCTTTCAAAATATTCGTCTTGGTGTGGGCTATAATAAGCAATCAGAATATATATTCCGCTTGGTTCAAATAAAAAGCTGAGAGATTACAAGTATTCCATTCGGAAGCCAACCCTCAATGAAATTGATAGCAAAATTAAAAAAAAATAAAAATGAAAAAAAAATAACTAAATAACATGTGAAGTAATAATCGCATGTCTTCTACCGTTAGGAATGGCCAACTGCTTGTTTTAATTACCCGTCATTTTTTAATTAGCGTCCTTGTTATAATATATTATGTTAAACATTTAATTATTTCATTAACTTGGCAAATTTCCACTATTCACTTGCGTTCAAATATTCGTTTTGGGCGACAGATTTTTTTGGCTCGGTGAGACCCTGAAAAATGGCGCTTGTTCTAGGTGCCTCTAGTTTTATCTCTTCGCTGTTCGAATTGATTTCACCATTCGAAAAAAAAAACATTGCATTCCCCCCTGAACATGAAAGCCGGACGTGGATCAAGGAATGATGCGGGAGTGCACCTGGAATGAAGAATTTTTACCCCTTCCTCGGAATTGATGCAAATGGCTCCATAAGCACAAGCCGCAAACAAAGTGCATACGTCGCATACATTGGCCAATCGATATTTTAATATTGTGACAGTGGCCAAAGAGCATGAGAGATTAAAGGTCCTCCGCACGCTAACTTGCCCCAAGGCATCAAAAAAAAAATTGTTTTATCAAATTATGTGATGGTACATTCGTTTTAATTACGAGGATTGGATTAACGTCGGGGTTTCATCACCGCAAGCGTCAAACAATGAAGGTCAACACACGGATAAAAACATCGGCTGAAAAATTACCGAAAAAATGACTGAAACGCAAGCTGACAACATTTTGAGAATATTTTCAGGGCCGAGTCCCAACTAGATAAATGAGATAATCCATTATTTTTTTTAAAACCGGAAAAATAAATAAAACATTGAATTTTAAAAACAAATAATCCCGGAAAAAATGAAAAATCAAATGAGGCCGTAAAATTTTAATTCAATCCGCTTTTTAATTTTTTTTCTCCAACTCCCACGTAATTTTTAATAAAACCGTGAATTACCGTAATTTCTGTGACACCTGAGGAGAAAAAATTCGGTGTCTCAGTAAAAATTCTGAATTCAAATCCAAAGGCTCATTCGAAGACTCCGCGGAATTTTCGTGGTTCCCTCTGATTTTAGCAATAAGTATATCTCTCCGGTGAAACTTAAACTCGACCTTTACTCCATCTTTCCTCCTCGAAAATCAACTCGGGCGTAAAAACGAAATGGTGAGGGGTGAGAGTTAAAGTGGAGTATGAGAGGGAAAATAACCAAGGGATGATGGTCATCCGAGGTCTTTGAATGCTCAAACAATGCAATTCCAAGCGATTAGCCCTAAACTTCTCTCTCACTCCCTCCCAGCTAATTTGCTGAGCAATTTATAGGTAAAATTGCCCGGCACCCATGCATGTACCCAGACAAAAAGTTCAACTCAAGAGTGAGTGGGAAAAAAAGCCTTAAATAGTCTGTCGCACCACTGGAATCATTCGATTCACAACTGGTGAAGATAGTAGTTTTCATCATTCCCGAGAGCTTTTGTACAAAAAGAACTGGTGAACGAGGAGATGAGAGAAAAATAATCCTGAGGGATGGCTAGCCGTGAGGTTTGCATATGAAAGACTCTACCCCGGAGAATCGATACACCTTTATTATACCCGAGCACTTGCTTATCTCCTTTTACTCGGCAGCAACAATCTCAAAAGCCCCTCTTCCAACAGCTCCCAACGTCCAGCCTCTGTCTCCAGGGAGAATTCAGTTTAAGATATCGCCCCTCCACCTTCAAACATCTTCTTTTAATTCGCAATGGACACTAACGCATCGAATTTAATCCCGATGAATTGATGACAAACTTATCTGAACCTTCACCTCAATTAAAATTGCTCCTTCGTGACTTCTCCAACGCTCATTCACCCCAGCTCCTCTTCTCGTCTTTTTTTCTTCTCTCTTTTTAAACTCACCCCGTATCCTTCATTACAAAGTATCTCAAGACGACTAAAGCAAGAATTTCCAATACACCCGGACGAAAGTCTCCACTCCGTCCTCGTTCTTCATTCTCAACCCTCTTCCTTTGTCACTCGAATTAATTTCTCCTAAAACTCAAAGGTTCACAAATGAGAATAGCGCAAACAAAACCCGGAAATTTACCTCGCGATTATTTTTCATTATCAGAGATCAGTCCAGCATAGTGCGAAGAGATTGCACTATTCACCCTCAGCCACGAGAGAAAAGAAAAGAAACATAAAAATTGAAAGCAAAAAAAAAAGCAGTATGAGGGGTGCTGCTAACACATGCTCGTCCTCGGACTCTCTGCAGAGAGTTAAGGGTATCGAAATTTAAATAAAAAAAGGGAAAAAAAAAAGTAGAAAAAGACGATTGTGGACACCCCGCGGTCGCACATGCTACACGTATCCCGCACATTCGGCCAGAGGGTGATTGTGGCGTGAGCACAATGTCGTGATCTCGGAGCGTGAAAAATGGGTGAAAATCTGATATTCCAGGATTAAAAACATTGAAATTCAAAACCCGTACGACCCCGCGCCCACTTGGCCATTCCATATGCCCCTCGTCTGTCTGCATCCCTCGGTGAAGGCACGAAAAGTCGTTAAGGGTCAGTTTCACAAGTTAACCCCCCAACCCCCTTTCTTGTCCCACCCCGAGGATTATCGAAGATATTATATTTGAACCCACCCTCACTCTTATCTATCTTTATCCCTGAGAATTGGAGACAGGCGTGTCGTTTAAATTCCGAATTCAATTGGCGAGAGGCAATTTGGCATGAAAGATTAAGCGATACGAATCCGAGAAAAGATTGAAGGGTATATTTTCACCGGCGGTCAATCATCCCAGTTGTTCTACCGAATGCTCCTATAATAACGTGACATTCTCTCTTGATGTTTCAGAGCCAAGATGTCTGCCCTGCTCTCAGTGCTCACGTCGTTTGAATTCAGCTTGGGATTTGATCCAGCACGCCCAGAGTGCCCACGGTGCTAGATTATACGGTACATCAAGTTCAACGGTGAATTCCTCATCGAATACTCCAACCCCAAGTCCACCAACGCCAACACCCAGTCACTCGCACCACCTGAGTCCCCCAAATCACCTGAATCTCAGTGCAAAGTCAACAGGCAGTTCATCAGCGGCAAACTCATCGGGTGGTACAAATACAAGTGGTAGCAGTGGTAGACAACAGTTGCAATCGTCAGCCTCGTTAGTCGGTGATCCACTGCACAGCTTTCTTAGATTACCCCAACACCTGGAGAGGAGTTTTCCACCCATGTTCAGGCCCGATTTTTTGGCGCTCAATCCACTGGCTGGTTATCGTGGCCTTCAGGACCTCCAGACAGCCACCAGAAATCTTCAGAATCTCGGTGATCCTCTGCGTGGTATGGATGGTCTCAATCTCGGTGATCCACTTGTGAGAAGTTCCCTGGATTCCCTCAACAACGCAAGAAATCTAGCCAATCTAACGGAATTGTCACACGGTAGGTTATCAAGTCAGGGTCACCCACCACAACTCGAAGCGAATCTGGATTTTTATTCGGCGCGCCTAAGGAGCCTCGCTAACCCAACCTTAGGCGCGACGCCTAAGGACGGGTTTCCACCACCTAATACGTCATCAGTGCTACCACTTCAGCAATCACAGCAGCAGCATCAAACAGATTCATCTAGTCCTGCTTCAACGAATCCAACAAATTTGGCGCATGCTCACTCGCAGAAGGAAAATTCACCACCTTGTTATACACAGAGTCCTCTCGGTCATCACAACAACAATAATTCAACGGACAGTGAAAAGACTAGTCCACCAGCGATATCAACGCCGATAATGAACGACACAACCGAGACAGTGTACACGTGCGAGGTGTGCGACAAGAAGTTTCGCTTTCAATCGAATCTCATTGTTCATCGTCGGAGTCATCAGGACAAGGAGAGACAGTTTCAGGATACGAGGGATGGATTGGGTGTTGCAAGGTGCGAGGTCTGTGAAATTGAGCTGACGAATTCCACTGAATTGCGGAGACACATGAAGAAAGAGCACCAGGAGTCAATGAGTGCAGCTAGTCCACAGGGTAGTGTCGAGACGGTGCTTGACGATGGCTCGAGCTGCGACGAGAACATGGATCTCGACGATGCTGATGATAATGAGATGAAAAATCGTGAGGACACCGAGGAAAATACACCGGAGGACTTGAGCACAACGCAGGGCCAGAGTAGCGAAGAGTGCAGTGGCAGAGCTGAAGCTAAACCGAGCTTAGTCGGTGACCTCATGGAGAAGTTTGGCCTTAACAACATAGCTCAGTACTCGGAGGCTTATCGGCAAGCACTCCAGGAGAATCACCGCGGTGGTTTGATTAAAACAGAATCCCCCTCGAGTCTCACCAACTCCCTCAATAACAACAAGGAGAAAGACAGTGCATTATCACCGACAAACTTCAACTCATCAGCAACAGCCAATATATTTTCCGGCCAGGGATTTCCGCGAACTGGACCGGACTTTGGTGGTCTGTGGTTACCAAGCCCCCATTATCTCGAGACCAATGAATTTCGAAAAGTATCAAAAGCAACGACATCTAGCCTGACACTTCAGGGTCTACCGAGTCCTTTAATGAAGAAAGAGAGAAGCGGTAGAAACGATACGTGTGAATTTTGCGGCAAGGTATTCAAAAATTGTTCAAATCTCACTGTACATCGACGATCTCACACCGGTGAAAAGCCTTACAAGTGCGAATTGTGCTCTTACGCGTGTGCACAGAGCTCAAAGCTAACGAGACACATGAAAACACACGGTAGACATGGAAAGGATACATACAAGTGTCGCTTCTGCGAGATGCCATTCTCAGTGCCAAGTACCCTGGAGAAGCACATGAGGAAATGCGTTGTTGTTGTGCAACAGGGGCCAAAAATAGGTCTACCTTATCCTGGTAGTCAGGATGAGGACTCCTCGTTGAGTACCAAGGACACTTGATCCTGGAATGGCAGCCTACAGCAACCAATGCCACTAATACCGCCCATACCATCACTGTGGCCGCACAGGCCGCCATATCCAGTCTACTGAATCAAGCCGATCATCTGGTAATGATAGGTAATCAGGATGATACCTGATAATACCATTCACGAGAAGCAATATTACCAATTCATTCCCACTCGCACTCGAGCACTCGAGCACTTGAAAATAAATTCAATAGTGTTTAGTCGAGTGTTCCCTCGGGAGTTCCCCTTTAACCCTGAGACATTGATTAACATTTTTTTAAATTAAATCAACAAAATTAAACAGGTTGATGAATAAAAAAAACGTTACCACTGAGAATTCTCAGGATATCTCGAAAGAGCGAAACCAACCTCAAAATTATAACCACTATAAATAGTTATAAATAACTCAATCCAAACACGTACATGTGAATATAAATACTGAATATAAATAAAGAATCAATATATAAATATATAAATACGAAGGTATAAATACAGATATAAATATATACATAGGGATTTTAAAGAAAATTACACGGAAAATAGTGAACTTTATTATCGCATTGAAGATTATTTATTTATTAATATATTGTACGACTTAATATATTGTGAGGGAGTTATTTACTCTTCGCGATACATGAGTATGAAAAAGACGTATTAGGAGGGGAAGATTTTTTTTTTTTGTTTGTAAATTGACGAGTGGTCCATGCGAGTCCATTCGTTGGCACTTGTACTTGTGTAAAATGTATAATAATTATTATCATTCTCATTATTCATTATTATTACATTTTTATTATTAGTATATTATGTTTATTACTTGTGTATTTGACTTTATGGGCTATTATTATTACTATTATTATTACCATTATTATCATTCATTATTATATCGCTGTGAGAATTGTGAGCAACTCACGGCGTTAACATTTATTTTATTTCGAAAGAACTAAATTACTTATTATTATCGGTGAAAAAAAAAAAATTTTGAAAATGAAAAAAAAAATCGTTTGTTTTCTGAGCGGTTAAGGAAGATGCCAAAGTTGTCTAGGTTTATCGTTTATCTCCTATTTATTCAGATGACGGGGTAATCACGAGGTCAATGCATTATTCCAATTGTTCATCCGGGATATTTTATATTCGTCAGTTCATTTATTTTCTATTTGTAAATACTCTTATTATCCTCGTCACTTTCATTTCAAACAGACGAATAAGATTTTTCTTCCCATTCTCCCGTTGAAGACTGAACGTACGTTTGCTAAATGATTGAATCGTTTTTCTCATATTATTTCCATAATTGTAAGTAGAGTATCGTGGTTTTTCCCCCCCTCGTTGTAAACGTTTTCGGAGAGAACTGTTCCTAAAAAAAAATTTAGGCAATAAGACGATAATTGATACCCGTGCAAGTGTGATTTTGAGAGAAACGAGCGATTGGAATTGATTGAGCGATTGGAAATGAGACGAAAAGTGGAATTAAAGAATAAAAATTAAAAAAAAAACACTCATATCATAGTTTTTTCGATGTTAGACATGAATGGTTTTAGATAAAAAATTTTAAAGTATTTAAAAAAATAGGAAATAAATGAAAAAAAAATCCAATCATGCATAAAGAGAAATACACGCAATCTCGTTATCATTTTCAGGAGGATGGGGTGATTTGTTACGTCATTCTGAGGTACATACACGTCAAACAATGTTATGTAAACTCGATCATGTATTGTACATAATAGCACTGCCCGCAAGCACAACACATACGCAAGAAACGGGAGCAAGCACATGGTCCTTTTAACCTACACCTGATTTTTAATCACACGAATAACGATTAATCGAATACTTGAGCTTATTAACAGAGGAAAAATAAATAAATTATAGATGAAAAATTAAAAGACACGAGAAATTCGACGATAATCTCCCTAGAGTGTCTCGCTATACCCCAAATTATAAATATTTATCATAATTATCAGTAAAAGTTGCTCCTACTCTTCCTCCTCAGATGCCGGCAGTTTTAGTTTGTACTTGAGAGAAAAAAAAATATATACTTGAGATGAAAAATGTCACGAATAAAACTTTGTGTTATCATTTTTCCACGAAAACTTCTTTTTTTATTTCACACTTTGATAAAAAAAAAATACCCAGTACCCATCCCTCCCCACCCCAATTTTTCATACTAATAAACAATATTCTCCGCGTCGTCGAAGACCCGAGGAAGTGAAAGATAAATGACAAATGCCCTCGCTCAAACCTTCGACGGCGTTTTTTTACACAGGGTAAATCTATAAAAAGTGAATATTCAAAGAGAGATAAAGTGAATTTAAAAAAAAACCGTAGAGTCACAAGGACTAAACTAGAATACGAGATAAAACTGGTAATTCGTGTATAATAAAGTGAGCGAAGAAGTTAATATACGACGAAAGAAAATAAAGTGGTTGAATGGAGATAATTGTAGAAAATGACGAAAGAATAATCGAACCTAGTGAAATGAATTATGTCTAAGTTCAGGGTAATTAATCCAAATCTAAGTTAGATCTAGGAGAATACGTAAACCTGGATTACGATACTTAGTGGCTATAAATAGCTGACAAAAAATAAAAATTCTCTCTCTGTAATTTTTAACAAAACTACCAACTCCATGCGTTCGAGACTGGAGTAATGAAAAAATAAAAAATAAAAATGAATAAAATCGCGTTAAGTCCTGTTGGTCTGACAAGTTCTTTCCCAAATCAACAATTTTAATGATAAAAAATAAACGGATACGGTGTATGTCTTGTGCGATTATCAAATAAACGAACAATTGTTTTTAAAAATCGTTTGATTATCTCACCTTACCATCCCAATCACTCGAATTACCCCCGATAATTTAAGAATTAATTGACTAGCGCCATCGCTAGTGAAACTACGAAACTTGTTGCTGTGGTGCCCCAATCGGTCGTGTCAAATTTAGGGGTACGTTTATTCCACTGCATCCCCCCAATGAATATTTGGTCACCCCTGGGATAAGCTGGGGGACAAGATGAAGGGACCAGTTCTAGATAATTCATATATGCTGGTAATTCCTGATTATTCCGTTCACCGAGAAACTCTGGCCGGAGGGAAGTCCCGAGTGCTCATTATTCACGCGCCTCACAAAAATTGACAAATTATTTCGCTTAATTCTGCACAGAGTAATTCATCACCGCTTGTCATCCCCTACACCCTGGATTACGCCAAATATATTTTTCCCCGAGGGCTAAATAATATCACCGTAAATACACAGAACAATCGCTGTCTGATATAATTTGTCTGGGACCGAACGTTTAATACAAAACCGTCGTGATAAGGGAGGGAACGCGGGGGGGAGGGAGGAGGGTACGAAGATAATTAATCTATATAGTACATGTAATGCAGCAGGAGCCGAAGTTAGGACAATGCCGGTTAATTTTTGACCGGCATCTATTGTTTAACAGGGCACATTCATCCGTCAAGTGCCTTCAGACGTGCCTCTTGTTCAATAAGAGATAGAACGTATGACTGACAAAAGGTGAATATTCCTACAACTCAGTTAATAAAAATTCATCACAATACCACTGACAACAATTAGCCCAATGATTTTTATGGGGTTTTGTCGTTGAGGTATTAGAGTTTCGCCTCAGATGATTATGGAATTTCGTGCAAGTGCATCTGTTGTGCATTGCCCATTCGGTTTTGATATGCGTTTTGGTTGCGGTGATGTCACCACAATGGCGGACACTAATTTACATGTCAGAAACAGAAGTTGGAAGCCCAACAACACCACGACGTACACTGTGATCTGTCGGAGCTGTTTTAAGGTTGATATGCGTCAAACAGGTACCGCCCTTGGTTGCCGTATTGAACAAGTACTGGAGAACTCGAGCACTCCTTTGTTCTTGAAAATATTTTTTTTACCTAATTACTCGTTATCGTCGTCAGGTGGGGTGGATTTCGCCGATTAATTTTTACGTTACTGTTGCGTAATTTTTGGGGAATTTTTTTCCCGCGTGAAATGAGAAATTAAAAAATTGAAAATCAGATGTTTTTAGGTTTTTTATAATTGTATTATGTACAGGAAACATATATAAAAGATTATATAATAGAGTGAACAATCATATTGAACAATTTTTTTTTACTTTGTTAAATATTCTATTTATCGAATACACAACTTAACTAATTATATTAATTAAGTTAATTGTAATGACAAGATAATTTTATTACGTTCATATACTTGTCAACTAAATTAGTACTTATAAATATATGAATACCTGCAAAAACAAAATTCATAAATAAAATATCGGAGTCAATAAAAATTAAATGCAACAGCTGTTTGTTGGTGCAAAAAAGAATTAATGATTTTGTTTCTTCAATTTTTCAATAGAGAAACTGGGAGTTATAAAAAGTGATAGAAGGAATCAACTGGAAGTCCGATAAGACCGTGCGAGTAAAGTTTTGAACATCGAAATTAGTTGACTGTTAAATGAGATAAGCAGCAAACATGACCGAAAACAATTGGAGCGGATTAGAAATTCGTGTTTTTCCCAGTCGAGTGATTTTCCAACACGGGGGATTAAATATTCATCGAATTTATTCCACTAACACTTATATAGACCACAGAGTGCCGATTTTTTTAAAGTTTCACTCATTTTATTTAATCCCTCAATATTAATCATTATTGAGAGAATAATTACTGACAACTAATGAACTAATTTCCCGAAATGACTCGAGAGGGAATAAAATATTATTAAAACTGAATCCTTCACTCACGCAAATGAACATGCGGGGAAAATATTTTTTTTCTCACTGCAATATCATCACTTATCACTCACTCTGATTTGCATTTCGGCTATTGAAAATTAAGTTTGTTTACTCGAGTTTCGCGAAATTGTTGCTCAGCTCTTTCCTTTAAGTTGACCTTCGTCTCTCAAAATTGTGACGCGCTTTTGCTATATTGAATTACTCAATTGATAAATTTATTTAATTATAACTCAAGTGTCAAGTGACTCATTATTCTTTGAATTAAATTTTGACCCTCTCATTTGAATTCCCGTAAACCTTTCGCATCTCGTCCATCGCTTAAAAATATTCCCGAAACTAGATCCCTCATCGAACATATGATATCATATTATTATATCCTGCACCTGGACAACCTGGGGATCATTACCCTGAAGATATCCCCCGAGAGAATATTTTCCTCTGCCAAGAATATCGATTGTTATTTTTTTTGTTTATTATTGAATTCAACGCGCTATTTAAGATAATTTTTTGGGAATTCCTGTAGATTTCAGGAATATAATGATCCTCTGCGCAAAATCTTCCACATATCACTGCATTTGGTGTATCGATGTCCCTCGTCCCTCGGGTCAGCCTTCGCCCAGGGATAAAGGGTGCGTCAGGCCAATGGTAGACGCTGGACAATCCACCCTACTCCATTGACCAATGGAGATAGCCGTTCCCATCTCTATCCTCAAGCATCCCCAGTTCACAGGATTTACACCCCAGCATTTAGACTGCAATGACCCCAACCCACCCCCACGTTAAAAGTACCAAAAAACAATTTCCCTTAAACAAATTAAAAATGCAAATAATATCTCATCTAATGAATTCTGCAATCCATCGAACATTTCCAGTATCCAATTACTCGGAGCATCAACGGACCCCTCGAATATTCTTAAATCCCTATAATCAACCCCTTGAAACAATAGAATCCCCATGCGGTGGGGCCCGAAAAGCTTATTTGCTGGATCGGTTCCTTTGCCGTATCCTAATAACAGGCAAATTCGGTGTCCATGAAGTCAAGGAGAGGTAGCTACCTAAGGAATGGTTATAGAATCCAACAAAAGGAGGAGGATCTTCTCAGTACATACCACGAGGGTCTCAACCGGGTAAACTAAAAACTAACCCCCAAGATACAAACAACCCCGAGTGGGTTATACATCTGAGTACATAAATGTATGTAACTTTGAGTTGGTGTTGGAGTGGGCGTCGGCCATCTTGTCCGGTGGGTATTGACCGAGGCGACCGCCGGCGAGAGACATTCCATGGTTGGCAAACTCAAACCATGCCAAGGGTCCCCTCTTCCATATCCTCTCCTACCACCCAATCCCCCTTTCACCCTACCAGCCCTCCCTTCCACCCACCCACCCAACCACCCAACCACCCTCCCGCCCCTTTCACCAGTCTGCTTACCAACCAAAACCCTCACCAACGGGCTAATTGCACTTATTAGTTAAATCCCAATCTCTAAGGCTCCTCCATCATGGATAACTGAATAAGAGAAATGATGAATGAGATGGACAATTTTTTTTTCTCCCTCTCTGTTCGTTTCTCTTCTTTCTCTGCTTTTTTTCAAGATCCTGAATCTCCGTAACTCCTCAATTATAGTTTATTCACCTTGAAATGTTTCTTTCTCACCTCAACTCCTCCTTTCAACCCTCAACTTTTCACCCACCGCTTCGTCTCGCTCGGGGGATAAAAAGTATAATACGAAAAAAGCACATTCCACCCAACTTTTCAAGGATATGATTTCAAATTGGGACCTTGAGAGGGAAGTTTTAAACTTCAGCTTCAGGCGGAACGTGACTGCATTGTAAGTTTATTAAAAAATGGTGGTTTTATTCGACGGATGTGATTCCAAGGGGGTGGTAATGACGGTGATTTTAGGGGGAATAATTTAATCGGTGGATTTATGCAAGTGCGAGAGTACCCGGGAAGTCTATTAGCTGGACAATACGTCGCAAGTCAATGGTAATTAGTCATGATAATAAGTGATGTCATAATTCTCTTATAGATAATATTCTTCTGAATATGCAGCAACATTTTTTTTCATACGAAATTGCAGTTTTTAATCATGTAAATTGTGAAAATTCTCATTTTTTATTTAAGTTAATTTTATTTTCAAGTCAAGTTTTTTTAATTTTTATTAAAGTTTCCCCGCACTATTTAATTGACATAATTGATGATCGGAAAATTTTACACTAGTAGTATTTTCAATAAAAAATAGTTAGTGCAAAATTGTCCTGAATTTTCAAAAAGACAGAATTTAAATTTATATTCACTGAAATTCCTCTGCCATCTCCCCGCAGACAGTAATTAAATAAACAGTAAAATAAACATTCAGTCATTAATTACCCCTAAAAAATTTTCCATTTTCAATAAACAAATTATTTATAATCCTTTAACTGAATCATAACCAAAAAATAACAAAAACTGAGAACTTCCGGGAATCGTAGTCCAAATCGAGAGAGAATATTTCGAAAAGTGAATTGTTATCCACAATTTCGCATGAATTATTGTAATGCATTAACAAACACTTGAAATAGTCTTTGACCCGCCATTTTGCCCCATCCTCCCTTAACGAGGTCTTGACCAGCTTGTCAGGTGTCACTGGTGATAATGTGAAACGTTTATCGGAAATGTTGCAGGTCTGGTGATCCACCTGATGAAAACATGCGGTTCCTATATCTATGTAGACATTGCCAATATTTACGTGGGGCATTTACCAGTGTATACGGCTGGTAATATATAGAGAACGTCTTTACGTGACACACGAATGGGGGGTGTGCACACACGAAGGTATGACGCGATTGCATAAAGTGCCAGATATTTCTGGGGATAATTGAATTCAGTGGAGTATTAAGAAATAATGACGGAAATATTTCCACAGGCCGAAAAATCTTAATATATCTAAAATTCCCGTACAATAGTATCTAAACAACAAATCAAATCAAATAAAATCATTAATATTATTTCATTCAAATTCTGTTAATTTAAATTATTTTCATCGTATCTTTCTTTTTTAAAAAAAAAGCTCAAACAATTAATTTTTTCAATCTAAAATATTTTAAGATATATCCTGATATATATCGAGATAACGGAGAAAGAAACATTTCGAGAGCTATTATTATTATATTCAGTGGAATGCATCTTTTGGTGTAGGTAATTATCTGCAATGAGAGCTGCAATGACTAATTGTTCGAGAATAAAAAATACAGTACTCTGATTGAAGAGAAATATTTTCACCGTGTGCGACAAATGAAATAATTTCAAATGAATTCCACATGAAATTCTCGGAATTTCCCCACCCACTATTAACCTCAGCAGTCTCATCAAATGCTCTCAGAACACGGAGAATTCTAGCGAGGGGTTGAAGTGCGCGTAAAAATTCCACTCGGTCCACCTTTAAGAGAATCCACGGGAATGATGTGTTTTGTGGGTTGCATTCTCTTTCCGTTATACTGTTGTTTCAGAATATACACGTGTCTATTCACAGGCAAATAGCGCTTTGGAGTATTCGAGGGGGTGACAAATACTCAAGGAACACGAGTCTCTAATTCACGGGTGTTCGCACAGGGTGTGAATTTTAAAGGTACGTGAAAATACAGGGGATGGAGGAAAACTCGGGGAAAAACGCGAAAAAATCCACCGAGAATTCATATTCGAAATTTTCGCCCAACCAGTGGTGACGGCTGACCTCTAAATTTTAATCGATAATAATCAAATCACAATATTGGACTTTAAATATATTATAAATATTTTAAATAGTGTTATTTATACCACTTGAAAATTATCAAAGGCATATAACTTCCCTCCAGAATTCCATCCCTCATTTTCTCCGGCGATTCCCCTTCCACCAACTAACGACTCCAAAAAAATAATGGCATGATTGTAAATAAATAATCTTTACGAGCGATTAATTCCATATTTATTTAATCAACCCCGGGAATCCCGATGAAATCCATCTCCCCCTGGTCTGGTTGTTGTGCTCCACAATCCCTCAATACTTTGCGTCAGAAATATATTAGTACATAAGATGGTGGATAGTATATAGTACCAGCCATCTTACATGCCGTCTCTTCATGTCCCCAGAACTCGCGAGTAACCAAGGTACTCTTCTCGGTGTAGGTATGGTCGGTGGTCGGTGGGTAGCTGTAGATATAAAGGTTGTTCAGCGACAGTGGAAGCGAACCCCTGGGTAAAGGGTGGTATCCATATATATATATGTACGGATGAAGAGGAGAGTTGAAGTCGAGGGAGGAAGTGAGTGAGATAAACTCAACTAACGGAGAATAGAGAGCAACGGAATAACGAAGACCACGGGCCTTCGGACTCCGATGTAGTGGGTGCCTTCAACCCTTAAGGGGTTGTGGCTACCACGTCTCCCCGTCTCACCCCTTTACCACCCAACCACCCACTTTTCACTCTCCCCCCCCAGTCCTTCCATCCGGCGATACTACCCTCACCTACTCTCTCCAACCCCTCGACCGATCATCATCTCTCTCTTCCACTCATTCAAACTCACCCCTCTCTCACTCCTACCTCATCATCCATCCCTCTCTTTCTCTTTGCACTCCGTTTTAACCCCTTTGGCCACCCTCCCACACACAGCCAACTGCATGTTGAGTAAAAGTACCCTTAGTCTGCCTGGCGGCCATTTTAACTTTACCCTTTGCTTTGGACCCACCAAATTGTAATCCGAAGCCAAGAATTTCAACCGTCGCTTGTTGGATCCTCCGTTTCTCAATGTTATTACGAGTGTGTGACATTCTCGTGGAAGGAAACGCGAGGTAAATAACTCGCGGAATACTTATCGATAGGTTCGATCGATTTCATTGGAGGGGGATGGTAATAGGGGATGGTAATATGGGTAATAGTGTGCAGAATGATTTTTTAGAAAAATTTTTGACATTTGGGGATTTACGGAGAAGATCGAGAATTTCTGCGACTGGATTTCGACAGTTTTTATTATTACTTTCCCTTTATTCTTTGGATTGGATTAAAATATTGATTAGTTAATAATATCCAAATGTTTCATTGGGTAAAAATAAATGAAGGGATACTGTCCGATTATCAGATGCTAGTTCCAAAAAATTGCAGTTGTTTTCCGGAAAATTGCAATTGTTTAAAAACAATTTTAGGGGTTGCTACTGTGTTATTGAGTTTTTATTGGAGAATCAAATTATTTATCATTGTGAAAAATGGTATTACGGGGGATTTTCCCGAGATTTTTATCTCTTCGGAATTGATGAGAGATTGTGAGAGTGAATGAGAGGAATATTGTTGCCACCTCATAAACTTTTCAATAAAACTCGACACGACATACATCAGGATAGTGAAGAGGATAAATGGTACGACAAGTTGTATACTCGTTTATTTCACTGCTGCATGAGAAAAAGGATGTTTCATATTCCTTTTTCTTTTCCATAGTTGAGTTTTTGGTGGGGCGGGCTTATTTATTCCACCCCACTTGCAACAGGTTTTCGAAAAAGTTGGAGTTTGCGGTGAACACTCCCTCGTAGCTCCCCACAAAGCCTGAAAATAACAGAGTGACGTGCACTGATAAAAAAATATATATATTTACGCCGAGTATCGATATTGTTGACACGAGAAAATATATTCCTGGAAGGTTCTCTCCAGGGCCGTGATTTTCACATTTCCAACGAAAAAATTATTCCTCCCAAATATTCAGTCTTAATAGCATTCTTCTTCAATTATTATAATCTCATTACCTTTCAATTATTACAATTTAATCCCTGATAAAACTCATGATGTTAATTACAACCTCCAATAATAATTACGAGTAACGAGTAACGAATTTATCAAAATTATTCCACTCGAGAAACTCTCTTTTTCAAATATAATAATATAATATATTCTTTTTAATAAATGAATATGAATATTATATAAGATGATGAAAAAATATTTTTTTTTTCAGTTTCATCGAATAATTGAACAATTGCCCTATTTTCAAAATTTCCGTTTCTTTCTGATTAATTTGGACGGATTAATTTTGAAATTGAATTTGATGGAATGATCTGGAGCAATACCTTCGAAGATAATATTTTCTTCTGGAATATTCATTTCCCTGAGAATATTGAAGATACGCTGGTGGATCGGTAGATCTTATCTCTCTTCGATATAATTTTGTTGGCACTGCAGGGTCATTGTTATTGTTCGGGGCATTTATCATTTTTGGCTGCGAATCGCGCCCCGTGTGTTGACAGGGTCTGGGCAGTTTCTGGGGCAGAGTTCACGGTGAAAACCGGATGGTCAACTGGAACAACGGGTATTCCAACGGCAGTTGAGTGACCACAATCGCCCATGTAGACAAATTCGTAGTCTCAGTGGTAATCAATCTGAAATTATCAATATTTCATTTTACATTCATAAATATATCTTCAATCCGACATATCTGGTTATCCTCAGAAAAATATTTCTGTAATTGAAATTTAAAATTGAAAAACATTCATAAATCATTTTCATCTGGCCGACCGAGCATTTCAATATTTTAATGTCTAACGAGAAAACTGAAGAAAATTAGTGAAAATCGATTGGTGCTGATACGACAATAAATATATTATATATTAGTATATCTGTACGGAATTGGTTGTATCATATGTATTTTATTTAAATATTCCCCTGGGGTCAGGCGGTGCCCTCAGCCAAAATATATATAACCATACACGGAGAGAAATATTTAGTAAAAATTACGGAACTTTCAGTTCACTTACCGATTACGGAGTTGATTCGAAAAATTTAAATGACGGTATCGTTATTTTTCACCGATTATTCAGATAAAAATTACGGAACACCGCGGAAAATTTCCGTGACTTTAGATAAAAACTACGTGACAGTTCCGTAAAATTTCCGACAACCACATTTCGCTCCAGAATTACGGAAAATACACGTAATTTTTATTGAATATTTCTCTCAGTGTAATAATACGGGGTATATACACCGCCTTACATGCTTTTCCAGCAGATATATTTCATATGCCTATCAAATATACAATAATCTATGGATATATCCAGCATATATTCGATATATTCAATTTTTAAACGAAATACATATTCATATAATTAATATCTATTTCCTATCATACGTCGACTATCTGTAGCCGAATATCTTCAGTACATATTTGATATTTTTCACCGATATATATATATATCGGATATATATTCGTATAATTAATATATATTTCGCATTCCCGTTTTCCGTGAGCGTGAGTAAATGACGAGTGCCGCAATTCGCAATTGGCACTGGCTATTTCTTTCTGCGATGAATAGCCGGTTACCACTGCAATTGGATCGTGCGAATTTTCAAAAAATGACTGAAAATTCATGGTTTCCAGAGTAATGCGTCGCTATCGATTCGTGTTCCCGTGGGCGTTGCTACGAGATGGACCCTTGTACAGAGTTGAGTGTCGCCAAGCTAGGGTAGCTCTCGCGCAACCACCCTCCATCCCCATCCATCCCCATCCATCCCCATCCATCCCCCTCCGAAACGTTATTACTTCTGCAAATATACAAGACATCATAATACGGAATCGAGGGCTAAATTCCCGTAAAGTTCGAATAAAAAAAAAAATATATATGCCCGGTTAATATCGGAGAGAGGGTGGCATTCAACTGCCACCTTAACGTCTGACATGCCGCATTCGTGTTGTCCTTTCTTTTTGTTTCCTTTATGTACCGATTCTTCGTGATATCTTGACGCGAAACGATAAGCACTCGTGCGTGAGTACCGAATCTTTTGTCTATTCTACCATGTATTGAGAAGCACGTGAAAAATTTGTCACGGATCGATGATCGAATAAATCGAAAGTCTCTGGCTTCAGAGGTTCGAGTGCACTTCACACTATTTTCTGCATTGTACGATTATTATATCATTTTATGTGATGAGATTTGGGAGCGCCGACGGTCATCTATTCGCAGTGAAAAATTCGAGTCTGATATCACAACGTGTGAACAAATTTAATTATCCATTTTTAGTGGCGAATGGGGAGGGATCGCGATTTTTATTCTTTTCGGATCTTCATGATTTTTAATAGATTATGATGATTTATAAATTGTTTTAAAAATTATTATTATAAATCACTTGATTTCTCGGTTTTTCCTTTAACTTTTAATTGAGTAATTCGATAATTTCCAAGTAACCAACCCCTCGGGGAGCATCATTTCACCTGATGCCTCATCCTGTTTGGCTCCTCTTCAGGTGAAGCTGCCGGTCAGGCTCATCTCGTATTTCAGGTTCTGGACCGCCTGCTATCTCCATCATCTCCATCCCCTAATGCACCTGAAATCCAGTTTGTCACTTGTACTCAGAAGTTGTTTAACCATTGTTCTTTAATATTTACGATATTCACATTGTCACAGTCAAAAAATATATATGAGGCAAATATTTTATTTTTTATATCCAGTCAATTTAAATCAATTTTTTTTTTCATATAAAATGTCCTACAATTTCAAGAGGAAATTGAACACAAAATAATGAGGGCGTTGGGGGGTGGATGGGGTGGTAGGGGGTGGAAGGTCATCTTTAGGATTCACTTTATTTAATTGAAATTTTAAATAGCCACTGGTACAACAGACAGTCTTAATTGGGTCCGCCATTTTCGGTGACTCGAGACTCGACCGCCATTCACGCTCATTCTATTTCACCACCCTCATGGCATTTCGGAAGGGTTGCATACTACTGCCCGCCTCATTCATCCCTTCACCGTACCCTGTCGACTACACACTCCGATAGCACCCAGTCCCTTTTGTTTTCAGACCCAAAGGAGCCCGCCATTTTGAATTTATGATACCACACACTGCCTCGGACAACGATAAACTTTTCTCATTAGGGAAAATTAAGGGTTGATCCTTATCACCTCGCAGTCATCAATTTCATTTGGTGGAAAATACGAAAAATTTTATTTAGCTGAGAAAATTTTCGATGACGTCGGGAAAATATTATTTCGATACAAGTACATTTGTGTTTTTTTTTTCATTGCAATTTTAGTGAATTATAAATTTATTTTGAAAGTTACAGAATTCAGGGGAAAATATGAAGACGAGTTGTAAATAATATTTTGATGGAATTTTTTAGCCTGAATAAAAAAAATCAGGCGATCAAATAAAATGAGTAAAAAATGGTAGAAAAAATGAAATAGTTGCGAAAGGTTTGGCGATGGATTAATGGTGGATGAAATAAAATTTCGTGATTAGAATGCGACCGCCTCATAATTTCCGCGACTATAACGAGAAACGCCCACTGGTAAATATGACTTTTCCACAGTACACATCATCACGTAAATTCCCCCATGGTTGGGCTCCACCTCGGAATAACTCGATACCAGTCGCCCAATAGTTTACTACAAATTCAATGTCCGGACTTCCTCCCACGTACCGGAGATGTCGACTTAAAACAATTGGGCGCTCACAGCGGTACGCAATATCCTGACTCTACTAATTGAATTACGAGTGCCATCGAGGTCTTGGGCAATGCCTACGGATATAGTACCTGGTGAAGAACATAGTTGGAAGATCCAACATCAGGTAAACCATTGGGGTGCAGGTGGATGGATTTGCAACACCTAGCAGGGTACGTGCCCAACCCACCCAGACACGAAAATTATCGGACTGGATGGAAGAACGATCAATTTGCCAAATTAATTCGTACCAGTGAGTCCCACAACCGCCTCCGGGATAAGTTTCCCATGCAAAATGTCGGTGGAGAGATGTACCGACGACATGTGAGGGCTTCATCAAGCTTGCGTTATACAACAATTTTACCAATTACTCATGTTTATCCCAAATCGTTAAGTGATTTTTTTTCTTAAATTCACCTTCATTCTTTAAAAATGGAGTACATCGTAGTAAAGTCTTAATGAAGTATCATTAATTATTCGCATTATTGATCAAAATAATGCATTCAAATGTTTATTCATCACTAAATTTGTTATTTTTCTCTGAATATTTCGTCAATTTCCACTCCGTCTCGATTTATTTAACAATTTTTTATGACATCTAGAACTCTTAGTCACCGGAATATTTTTAAATATCTCTACATATTGTTTATTGTTTGTTTCATTTTTCATTTATTGCTCCCCTCGGCAAATTTGAATATAAACAAAAATATAATATAACAATTATTGAATAATTCTATCAATTAAAGTGATTGAATGATTAAATTTTTTAAATTAGTTCAGACATTTTCGGAATATTTTGAGTGAACGATTTTTGAATGTGTGTGTACCGTCATTTTCAGAATGAGGGGTACAAAGAGCCCCTGAAATATTGGACACCCCTCGATTGTACCCTCGACACAAAAGCCCCTGCATTACCGACTCAAAGGGTCCAGTGAAAATTGATGGAATTTATCAGGGCTGAGAGAGCAGATGTCTCTGCCCTCGACTTACCGACAATTTACAGAAATCTAGACCCAATTTTGGCTGTATTACACTAGCCCGAGGTGATAACACTCGGAGACTCAATTGGCACATGTATCCTGTGAAGCTCAAAAGTATTGAACTAAACCCCACATCCTCAATTTTTAATAAAAAAACATATTTTTTTACTGAAAATATATTAACGATCTTTCCCCGAAATTAAGAAATTTTTCCCATAAATAATGAATGATTAATTTCTTTGGAATTCGCGGCCGCGATTTCTCCACGGGATGATATCCAAAGAAAATTAATTGATTATTACTAATATTAATTGCTGCTAATGAATTATTCGTTCTGGCTTCAACGAGGGATGTTAAATAGGATCAAGTGATCGACTGAATTAACTAATCATCAGAAGATTTTGTAATGATTCAAAATAACCCAGGGATTTCTTGATAACACCGCGAGTCCCAGTGACAATTGATATTTATCGAATTGATGAATACGAAATTCAAAGTCTCACTTTGAAAATCTGGTGCTGACACTTGACGGTTTGCATAAGCCATACCCACCCCTCCGACAGGATAACATGAGTTATGAATTCCCGTCTCTCTGATAAAAAATATATTCCAGTCAAGGATTGATATTGTTGACAGAAAAATTTGATTACTAGATAATCTCGTCGGAAAGCCTGAACTAGATTTCCCCCATTTTCTCGATGTCTATTCTGAAATTGTGGGGAAAAATATATGTTATATATATTTTTAAATATATAATATATAATATACAGCAAATATATTTCGTGTCAATATCAGATGTATGTTGGATATATGTGTGAAATATATGCATTCGGGATGTATCTGATATATTGCGATTTTCAATATATCCAATAATTGATATATTGTAATATATATATTATAATT
>NW_011887777.1:246951-260677 GCF_000806365.1 Fopius arisanus
TAATATATATTACAATATATCAATTATTGGATATATTAAAAATCGCAATATATCAGATACATCCGGAATGCATATATTTCACACATATATCGAACACACATCTGATATTGACATATAATTGCTGTGAAAAAATTGAATATATCACATATATTATATATTATTATTTAGTATTATTACTGGTAGATTTATTTATTTCGTGGGGGTCAGCAACATTTCGCACGGTAATTACGGAAAAGTTACGTGATTTTTATTTGATATTTCTCCATCTGTACTTTGAATTTGTATATTTATACTAGCACCCATACCAGGAGATATAGCGGCCCAAAATCTTCGCTGGTTCTTGCGTAAATATACGGATTTCGCGCGTCTACCATATAAACAGGACTATGTTCAAATACAGATGGAGTCCCCGGGCCAAGTGTGTTTGCTTTGGTAATAAGATCGACTAATTTACCAGTTCCACGTATGAAACTATTTAGTCAACTATTTTCCGTCGATACATTTCCCCTCCAACTTTCCCAAATTACCAATCCAAAAAATAATAATAACAAATTACTCCCCTCGTAATCCCCAAAAAATCCACGACTCTAAATTTCATCGAAAAATTAATCTAATTAATATCCCAATCCCAAATATATAAATATATACATCTATATGATATATATCAATATATTATTATATTACTTATATATTATATGAATGTATAATATATATTGAAAATATATCATCATATATGAGAAAGAAGAATAGGGCAAAGTTTGAGCAACAGCCACAAAAACAATAGCAATTTCCATATATTTGGTACATATATACCTAGAGTAAACGAGCGCTGCAATAGCGATAATAAATGTAACGGTAATCAGACATGGGGTAGGGGGGTAAAATGGGTTAATATTTAAAGTTAAAATGTGTAGGAGAATGCAAATGCGCGGGGCATCTGGCAACAATGGCCGTGGTCTTGCCCCTATTTTAAGGGTCGGTTTTCGGGGGTGGTTGTGTTGGAGTTTGTCGTTCTCACTCGGGAGATATACCCGGTGAGGGTAAAATAGAGGAATGACAGAGAGGGAGAATAAGGTGGACGATGGGGTGGGTTCTGGGAGTATATAGGGTAGGTGGAATGGTGGAGGCTTTGCCGGCCAGGCTAAGCAGGGTGAGAGCTATATACACAGCTCTCCAAACCCCTGATAAGGGTGGACAGCCACGATCGATTAGAGGGCTACCTAACCCCACCCCTAACTTATACCAATGTCCAAAAACCCACCCCGGGATCTCGTCTGATCCCACCGAGAGACTTTTGCCGGTCTTGTAACATCCAATGGACGACGAATATTCAACATATTCACCGCATGTCGCGTACGCCACATACTATATATCACCGAAATATATGTCAATTATACGTTATATATTTTTTATGAAAATATATTGAAATCATATATCAGATATATACACAAATATAATTATATTTACGTTTATATTTCAGCAGTTGTCATATATTTTGCGCTTGTATATCAGGAAAAATATATATATGAATATATGTTTCCGTCTTGAATATATATTTCAGTTTTTATATCTGATATATGACATCAATATATTTCCATAAAAATATATAAGGTATAAGTGGCATATATGTTTGTGATATATAGTATGAATATTGTAATATATTACAATATTAATAAAATTATAATATTAATGAATATGTATGAATATATATGCGGATATATTTCATAATTATATTTAATATATATATATATCATATAATTATTTGCTGATATATTTTTTTTCTTGAGAGCATTCCCTATTATTGAATTGTATAAATTACAATTGAAAATAAGTCAATGAGAAATAAACGAATAATGAATTAATTTTCTCAAAAGTTTGATCATCAATAATTTGTGAGAGTCTCTGGATGTTCTCAATAACAATGTCCATTACATTAAACCAGCCGACTGCAGGGCCGATATATCACGATAACCTTGGAAATTCCCCATGGAAATGGCAACCAACTCGAAACATTTTAAACGAAATTGGTAATAAATTGTGCCGTTAGTTCGGTCGAATGATCATGGAGCCCCCTGTCAACCGGCTTTTGAGTTCAATTTCCTGGTTGATTTTTTTTTTTTAAATTTCCTAATTCGCCCCGAAAAATAGCGACCCCTAGGAGGGGCCGGGCTATGGAGGGGTCGGAGCGATATTAAATTATATGAAATGGTATTCGAACATTGTCCCCAGAACCGCTTGAATGTTTTCCATGTGCATTATACGGCGGAGGTAAAGGCCTCGGACATGCCCAGCCAAGTTTGACGAGCTTCCAGCTTGTAATATCCGCTGGCCCGCGTGAGATGCTGAACTTTACGAGCGTAATAATCGCGCCCACCTTATGCCTCGGGGTTATTCGCCCTTCCTCCTCCTACCTCCTCCTACCTCCTCCTTCCTCCTCCTTCCTCCTCCTTCCTCCCCCTCTTACCCCTGGAGAGTATGCATCCTGATATTCACAAGTTTACCCAGGAGGTCGTTTTCCATCATGGCCCGGACCACATCCTTCCAGGGATGGATTTTTATATCTCCCCTCACAACCCCCTACTTGACCCTACTTGCCCGCACTTGCCCATACTTGCCCATACTTGCCCATACTTGCCCATACTTGCCCATACTTGCCTCCCCCTGAAAAAATTCTCTCGAATTAATCCAGAATCAACTCGACTTCATGTCAAGTATACTTTACCGACTTGATTAACAAATCTGTGCAATGCACGACTTTAAAGTACACTTTCGCGACTTGAATCAAGTAGATTCTCGTTTGACTCGATACTTGTACAGCTGTCATGTACTTTGAGACTTGATTCGAAAACTTAGAGTGGATCTTGATGATTCTACTTGAATCAAGTACAAGTTCAGGAAGAAAATCGTGAAAAGGGAAATTCGAATGATCTCCGCTGAGTTTTTGAAGAATATCCCCGAAACTAGACAAGATAGCGAAATTTTCCTAATAACCTTTTTTGCCCGTCTCAATGATTTACGTAAAAAAGGTCATGACAAAAATTTCACTATCTGCCTTAGATTTCGTAATTTATCGATCAAAAGAATTTTTCTCGTGTATTCCGGGGAAAAAATTATCATCACCGCGGGTTTGCTCGAATGCACGTTGGAAGGAATGGAGACAGCTATGCAAAAGGGTGCAACAACGGAGTACAATATGCCTAGAGAAATAAAGAGAATAAAGAGGGAAAAGCGAAGAGAATGAAAGTGAAAGCAGCCGGTTGTAGAGAGACCGCACAGCAAAACTGGTAGATGGGGGTGGACTACCAGAAGGAGAAATATGAACGAAAAAAAAAATAAAGATACGAAAAATGCTCGCTCGAGAGAAAACGAAGTCGCTGTCTCCGGAATTTTCATATCGACACAGAATGACAGTTTTTTAATATTAAATTCTTCTGCTCCGGTCTCTCTCTCGGCGAAACACCCAGACGTCCAATGATCTCCAACGATTGTCCGTTGGTATCACTATAACGTTGCAAATATCAAATAGAAATATTTACCTCATATGACACACACCATTTCCTCAATCTACTAAATTCTTATCCTCTCCCAATAAGAATTACTCTATTTAAATTATGACAAAAAAAAATCATTTGCATTATTTATCCGAAGGAATTGACAAGAATTTAATCCGATTTTTGTATATTCAATATTTCTTATATATATTATATCATTGGATAGATCCAATCAATAATTATTGTTTATTCCTATCATTATTATCAATTACTAATTATAATTATAATTAACTTGATGAATTTCTGGAAATTACTCGAGGGGAAAAAATGGTTTGAATACACCGAATAATATTTTTTCTCCGCGAAATATTTAGACCTCAAAATCAATATATTTTTTTTATGAAAATCGAACGAATGACTAATAACATCCTTTGGTTGAGAATAAAGAGACCAGCCATATCCACCTTGTGTACTTTCCGAAAATCAGAAAATCGGCTTTGGATCGGGATGAAACGAGAAAAACCAAAATCCCCGGTGTAATCCTTCCTTTCAATTCACGTAAAATTTTTTTTTTCTCCACCACTCATACCTACATGTTGCCGTATGTCACCCTTATTTGACGCCCCTTCACGGCTCGTCTCCGTGAAAAAGCAGTCGGTGCAACCCTTCGATATTTTTAAGGGTTAAAAATCCACACTCGACTTTTCACAATAACCCAGAGAATTGGTGACTAGAATAAAAAAAAAAAAAAAAAAACGTTGAGTACAAAACCGAGATGAGAAATTCTCATCACTGATCTATTTGGATCGAGCCTTTCCACGTACGGTAAATAAATAATGAAATAAGTGACAGCTCGCTACCGGGAGACAGACTGTTTTGGGTTTTGTACCGAGACCGTCGCATCCCCCGATTTTTTTTTTGTCCAGGCATGAGTTTCAATCACCCTTTTTTTCACCCTGTGATTCTTCCTTTCTTCTCCTGTTTCCCATTTTTATTTTTTATGATGACAACGGTGGATGTCCTCCAGAGCGGCCACCCGGGTAGAAATTCATTGAATATTTATTGCTAACGCTCGGTTTGTAGTCGCACACATGATCACTGTATTACATTCGTCTATTCTTCACTCTAAGAATAATCATTTGTTGTGAAAATATATTTTATTTCTACAGTCTTACTCCACGTGGAAATCCGGATATATTCGAAGTATTATTGTACGTATATTCCGGCGAAAAATTCAATATATCAGATATATCACGTGTAATTATTAACATATTTTTTTTAATTAATTGTATCAAAAATCTGATGTGGAAATAATTTCAGGAATTTCAGATTCTCAGCGAAAATTTCCAACCGAATTTTCCAGGAATATAATAATTGCTAGTTATAATTATTTATAATTATGTTATCAATAATAATTTTTGAATCATTGAATTATTATTCCTTTTTTCGTCGATTTTTACGAGTTCCAAGGAAAAACAGATCGAAGCCGAAAATTTAGGAGAAAACCGATAAAAATTCTTCATATCAATTTTGCAACAACCAAAAACAATATTCGTTGTGGATAATTTTTATAAAATTTCTGTCTTCGCGTAATTATTCATTGTTAGCTCGAAGATCGAGTTGAAAGTCCTGGGGACCTCGTGACGGTGCATACATTTTCCATTTTTAAATTCACGCGCACGCATTTTATAAATATTCAGATAGCTGCAGTGACTTTCGATAAATAAAGCTAATTCCTCACTGAAGATCAACAATAGAGCAGACTCTCCACCCAGATACATCTATAGGTGTGTTTGTTTGGACAACGGTTTTTTTTTCCACCGCGCACTTTTGCCCGTGGGAAAGCCGGGGAACCCCTTCATCGGGGCGGTATTGATCAAAAATATATTAGTCTTCAATATGACAGTGCAGAGTGTTTTTTTTTCAACCGATTTTTTTTTTCAACCAGGGGGATCGTTTTTTTTTGGTAAAGGGGTGGAATCAAACTGCATACCTGCACCTATCCCTGAATTCCCGGGATGATACCTGCGATTTTCGACAAATTGATTATTTCACGCCGGATTTTCAGCCCGGAAAATATCGTACCTCCGAAGAAAATTGCGATGTGATCGGCATTATTATTTTGAAATTAATCAGTGGGGAAAATTTTTAGGGGGTCGTCTTTGAGTTTTGGAATTTTGACAGCTATTTTTTGGGATCTCTCTCATAACACTGGCGAAATGATTAAAGAACTCAATTTATTATCATTTATTTATCTATTATTCATCCATTATTATTATTGTTGATATTATCATTATCATGTATTTTTTATTATTTTTCTGAATAAACAAAAATGGATAGACTTTTTATTAATCACGAAAATTGAAGGGGTGGATTTGGTTTTTCAAACTTTTTTTACTAAAATTGTATATAAAATATCAACCGATTTTTTTCCAATTTTTTTCAATATTCGAAATCCTGGAAAGGTATCAGATAACTAGAGTGAATTTTCCCCATAAAAATTTCAATTTTACCCAAACGTTCGGATAAAAAATCATGAATTTCCCCCATGCAATAATTATTAAATGAAAAATCCGCAGAGATAAAACAAGTTCAATAATAATTCTGTAAAAATTAATGCAACTTCCGATTGAATTGTTTTCTCCCCGCGCAAATAAGCAAGTGAGATGAATAAATAATATAAATAAAAATATGAATAAAAATAAATTTGAGAAAATCGGCGAGTTGGAAAGGGTTGAAGGGCCTTTGGGCCAGGTATATTTGGTGTAACGACTGCAACTAGTTTTCTACCATATGCTACAGACCCGATTCCGGTATAAATCGGTGTACATTGTGTACCGAACAATTGGGTGAAAATAATTTTTTGTTAATGGTATATAGATCATAGATCTTGGCAGAGTGACATTAAAGGAGCGAAATGTATTGGGATGTTTTGGGGTGACAAATAAAAGCCTCGAAAATAGCTGATAGGAGAGGAGAAAATGGAGAAATTGGAATTTAAATTCGCGGTGGGGGATAGGGTACACCCGAGGGATACGACATCCCCTGGTCACTTCCAATGCAGTTTTTCCGAGAATGTATATATGTACTGAGCTCTTATCCCTGGAGACCCACCCGAGGATACATAGGGGCTTTCCATATCCTTTAGCCCTATATAACGTCGCCAAATAACACTGTAAAGTTGCCTATTGCCTCGACCAAACATTTTCATAGAAAATAAAAACGTATTGATCTGCTTTTCAATTCTTCTGGCATTTCCCTCAATTTTCCGAAACATACCCAAAATAATATTTCAATTTTTATCGTTTTTACGGAGTCAGCCGGAATTTTTAGTCATCCAATTTCTTTATCATTCAAATTAATAATCATAATAATTAATAATAATTCTTACGATAATTTTATTTTTGTAAATCCTAGTATAAAGTTTTTCGTCTATTTTTCATTAATTTTTTGTTTAATTCGAGATTCCGGGAAAAATGTGAAGAATTAAAAAATCAGAATTCACGTTCGATATTTAAATATTCAAGTTCTAAATGTAATTATGAATTTAAATTTTCTTCAAGATCATAATCACCATTATTATTTGTTTTTCCATCTCAAGATTTTCCGATTTTTTTTTTATTCACTGATTACCAAAGAAAAGGGATGCTCTCAAAAAAATACGATAGTTCTCCGTGAACTTTCATATTTTTTATCCCGAGCATTCATTTTTTATAAATTTTTCAATGGGGGGATGTCAATGAGAAATGACGGATGCTGGGAATTTTTCCGGGGGAAAAATTATCCTGTCCTCGGCAGACTATCGTTGAGCATCCGAATGAACGATATATTCCAACAAGACATCTAAAGGCCTTTGGAGGCTCCATTAGCGTGTTTGCACGACAGGAGGGGTCGAGATATACTGTAAGTGATGTTTTGTGCTTGCCTGGAAAATGCTCGGAAAAATCGGGGCTCCAAGAAAAATCTACAAGATACACCTCAAATTATCAGAAAGATCTCAAGAAATAAAAATTTACCTCAAGGTAAATATATATATATTCCTTTCCAGAAATTATCAAATAAACTATACATTTCCAACATCTCTATTTTTAATTGGAAAATTAACGGACAATTCCTATATTTTCACGGTTATATTAGTACATGTATCAGTATATATTTACATCTCCAGCTTTTTGGACTCGCTCGAGGTAACAAGGATAACAAGGATATCCTCTGGCTTTACCGGAAACACAATCTCTACCACAAAGACGCGAAATATCTGTTTTCTTATTATATTATTTTATTTCTCGTTCTATTTACGGAATTTTCCGCTCGTCCTATCTCCGGGAAAATCGTTATAAAATACTCGAGTTGATTCAGGTACTTCCGTTGCAATCATTTACATAAAATTCGGAAGATCCGGAAGATAATTAATGCCTGACGATCAAATTGCCATCAAATACTTCCTTTTTCCGAAATTTCCATTTATAAAATTTAGAAAGTTATATTTAAAAAATTGGATTTCTCCCATAGAATAGTTTCCTCTTTGGGTTTTATTTAAACTAATCATGTTGTTTTAGATAATTATTATTTTCCATGTATTATTAAATCCATTCATGCAATGATTATTGATTTTTTAGAAATTCGCCATTTTCTCGAGAAGAATTCCGATGGATTCCGTGATTTTAATTATTATTGAAGATTATTATTTATTATTATTATTTAGTGTGAGATTTGTTGATGGTTGAATTATTATAATGATGATTTTATGGGGATATAGTAGTAATAGTTGGAAGCTAATGGAGAATTTTTGAAAATGACTGGAGAGGAGAAACTGATGTTTAAAATCTTAATGTTTTTCTCGATTAAATAATAATTGTTATTATTTGAACACTGGGTATATGATGGGCAGTGAAAATTACACACGTGGTCAGCAGACGTCAAAACTCGTTTTCTCATTTCCTCTTCAGGGACTGACCAGTTCCGGGGTCAGGGTTAGGCCCACCATCGCCTTTTGGCACGAGTCAAACGCGAGAAAAAAAAATTAATCCCGAAATTCATTACAGATTTTATTAAATAAAAAATTCACATTGCGTCATTAATTTTCGATTATGAATTTGCACTGTTTTTTTTATTAAAAACGTTCATCAAATTTCCTCTTCATCCCGAAAAACCGAGAAAACTATTTTCTTCTCATTCAATAATTATAACGACGATAAATTATAATTGTCGACGAATGATAAGGTCCGATAATTTATTCCCTGAATCTTCAATATTAATTATTATTTAAATGAAGGTCAATTATTCGAACTACTTAATAAAAATGGGAAATTCTCCGGAAATTTCAATTTCAATTATTCAACAATGCGGGTAGGACGAAAAATGAAATAAAAAAATGATGAAAAAATTGCATGAACAAGGGAATAAAAAATGTAAAGGGGATTTTTGTGGGATGAATGGAGGGGTGGATGCTTGGTCAGCATGTACACGTCATCCTGAATTTATCCCACAGGGTCCAGCGAGCCAATGGGATCTCGTTTCGTTATACTTTTATCAATGCGACAAGGGGTGGGTCTACATGAGGGGGCGATAGAAAATGGCGTGGATTCAGCGTGTTAAACGAGTTGAAAAACGCATCCCCTGTGAGTTACTCTCTGTGCTTTATTACTCGGCATGTTTTTTTCTTTTTTCGTACAGATTGTGGGGAAAATGGAGGCGGAAAAATGATGATGAGAGGTTCATTTGGGTTTTTTTGAGGGGCGAGAGGGTGATGAGGTGGATAGGGGTGCTGATTTAATGATGAGGGTGAATGGGCTATTCTGTGAGGATCGAGTATTTTTGGAGGACGAGATCACCAGACGATTCATCAATTCATTTACACCTGTCGGTGGGTGACTGACCCGCCACGGGGTAATCAAGGGATGGCAGAATTTTTGGATAGATCAGACAAACAATTCATTCTCATTATTAGCGCATTTTTCGGTAAATGTTCGATAAATATTTTAAATCGATGTAACAAATGTAGTTCGAAGGCTCAACATTTTGGTTTATTAATTGATGCCAATTGAACCTCGAAGGTTTAAAAATTATTTTATCATAAAGGGTGACCGAAATGGTGAACTTTATTTGGAATTTGTATAGGATCTTTATTATTATAGAAAAATTGTTTACGAATTTTTCTCGTTTTTTTTTCAGATTACCTCCGAGTTATTGACGATCCAAGTCTATTATTGAATGTCGAATTTCACGGAGTTCGATTGGAAATTATCCTTCCATTTTTCATTGGAAATCCCGAGGTTCAGCGAAAAATCTGAGGGAATTCGTCATTTCTGGTCAATTATTCAATGGGAATTAATAATTAATTAACTGTCAGAAAAGTTTATTGAAATTTTGGAAATTACTGCGCTATGAATAAATTAAAATTTCTCAAGGAAAATAAGGAAAATAATTTCTCAAGTGAATGCAATTAATTTGCATAATCCCCAATTAAAACAAAAAAATCCACAAGTCACTGAATTCAATTTTTTTTTAATTCCGCAGAACTGCAAATTCAAAAAAGTAAAAGCCTCAGTTAAAAAACAGAAATAATATCACAATTTCCACGAGACATCCACAAAAAATTGTAGCCATTACAATTATAATTAACAATAAAATTAATTATAACGGAGTATTTACCGATGCGGCGCACGACAACGAGACTTCGATGAAAATGTTCCGACAATAATTCGCGAAAATTTCGACGGCCATCACGGAAAAATCTTTCCTTTCCGCTGAAAATCTTAAACATTTCCCACCGTTGGAAAATGTTTAACCGCACTTGAAAAATTCGATAAAAATCCGAATTGATGACTTACATTGATGGCGAGATGCAGATGAATGATTCTTCAGCAACGATTCGTAGCAAACTGTAAAAGAGACGAACAGCGACTTGCCGGAGGTGTGATAGGGCCCCGAAAATCTTACCTGAGGTACACCCTGGGTGGGGGTCCAGGTAAAAAAGGGTTCGAGACCTTCTGGTCCGTGGACTCAATTTTTTACTCTCTTTTCACCCTGGGGTCCACAATGAGCGGCATCTGCATGTGTTACTACAGTTACAATTACATATTCATCTCCAAGGGTTAATAATAATTAAAAATAACCAATTGATGAGAGAATGCACCTACACCAGATGACACTGAGTTTCCAATTTCCCAAACGTAATCCGAGACTAATTCAATTTCCTCACTCGGATGACGGGAACTATTTTCGAGAAAATTTACCAATCGTTATCATTGAGCAGTCATTATTTCGTCAAATCTAGGCCGTAGTCATTAATCAGGCTGACACGAAGAAACTCATTTGTTTTTTAGATAATGGAAAAACCCACTCCTCCCCCGCCATTCAATATATCCGGGTAAAAAAAATTGTAATCGGAATATTTTTTCCAAGTTTTTAAAACATTTCTGGAAAACTTTTCGGATGATTTTTCTTTTGAAACAAAAAAAAATTTATTTTTGGGAAATGTTTTGAAAAATTTTTCAAAAATTTGAAAAGGAAAATTTTTTTTATAATTTTCTAGAAATTTTTGCGAGTATAATTTTTTCTTTTAATTATACTATTGCTTTCTTACTTTTTTGATTTTTCAATATTCTCAAACAGAACGCCAAAAAAATTTCTAAATGATAAAAAAAATTTTCGTATTTAAATTTTTGAAAAATTTTTCAAAACCTTTCTCAAAAATAAAATTATTTTGTTTCCCGATTTTTCTTTTTCATAGAAAAAATTTTCCCAAAAGTTTTCCCGAAATTTTTTGAAAATTTGGAAACAATATTTCGATTACATTTTTTTTTACCCGGGTATTCGATATACAAACAATTAAAAACCAATTGCACAATTGCAGTTGATTTTTATTAATTTCTCCGCCACTTTCCAGGTGGACAGTTCCATTTGTTGAAAATAATTGTTGCTCGAATTTTTTCAATCCATACATTAATTTCAACAACGAAAAACATTTCCAAAATCCTGAAAACATAATTTACGATTACTTTTGCAATCTAATAAAATCTAGTATTTTTATTTCATCCCGCAAAATAATTAAATATTATAGTATATTATATACGACATCGATTTCCCTTCTCTTTTTTATAAGAGGATAACCTATATTATATATATATTTATTATTTTCTTGAGTATTTTTAAATAATTTCTAGAAAAACATATTTAGGAAATAGTTAACGTGATGTACCTGACACAAGATGAACCTGTCCCCTTCCTCGAACAAATAAAATCCACTACAACAGTTATTTTGATTCCCCCATTCAAGTGGATTAGCCACTTTTCAGGAAAAAAAAATATAAAAGGCCGAGGGAGAAGTACAATGGAGTGGGTCCTGAATTTTGGGTGAAAAAACTCTGAAAACCGGTGAAAATAGAAAGGGCGGGGTTCTACCACTGAAAATTGGTAACAACGAGGCTAAATAAAAGGGTAATACATCGATATCTCCTTTTTATTCGACAACACGTGGAGTTTTTTACGACTTTCTGACCCCATCCACTGGATCCTCTATCAAGATCAAACAAGTACTCTCATTATTTGATTGATTGATCTCATTATTCCACCGCGATAAATAAATAATTTAAACCCTTTGGTATCATTTGGTTGGGGATTTCTAGGGATATTTCCCGGGAATTTCACCCCTCGAAAATAACTGAGACGCTTTGAATACCATATCTCACGGCCAATCTCGAGAGCCCTCGAATCCGCTCGGACGCGTACGTAAATTATCCGAAAATCTACCACTGGATTCTCAAACCACCCTGAAGGAAGTGTCCTTGTAACCGATGGTAATCTATCACCGACATTGATAACCCATGAGGGCTTTCGTTTATTTAAGAATAGTCACCCCACGAGCCCTTGATTATCCCGGCAAAAATTCTCTCATTCAATCTTCACTCGTAAAAATATATCTTAGGCGAGATTAATATATTCTTGACGGAAGAGAATATAGTCCAATGGGGTTGTCCTCCAGGACAGGTATTTCAATTATTTTTCCCGAATTTTCCATAACAACAAACATTTAATAATAATTTTTTTCCAGAGAGTCATTCCTAGAAATTCTCATTATAATTATTATAACAATTATATTTATTATTATTATTATTAAAAATGATCTATGAAGTTTTGATCAGCGACAGAGATCTTGAAATACGAAAAAAAAAATTGAATACCCCGAATTTTTAATTTCGACTTCTAATTAATTTTTTTTAATTCCACATTTCGATGACTAGACAAAAGGACTAATTTTTTCGTGGAAGGTAACTGAAAAAAAAAACTAATAAATGGTGACTACTGAATAAATCAATAATTCACCGCATCCCTAATCCTTTCTGGAAGAGTATCGAGTCCCATCTGTCGCAATGGGTCGATTGCATTCCCTTGTCTCGTATCGCATAATAGATTCACACGTGAGCATTAAAAAACTCCATCGCTGACATATTTGTGCATATGGCCTGCACGAGGATCCAGCACCAGGTAAATTATCCTGAACACGTCGTTGAGTATTGAAAAAAAAGGGGTTAAAACCGCCCTCAAACGCGCATTCTCCCCATCATCGGGAGAAAATATTTTGGGCCCTTTATACCTGAAAAGCCGCTCACTACCCGAAGGATAATCCATTAACATAATTTTACATGGAGACGCTTTATTTGGGTAACATTATATCCACGGAGAGGAGCAACTAGACGAAATCGCGCCAGATGTAGAAAAAAGGATTCGGGAAAATAATGGTAAGACCGATTCCAGGTAGTTCGATGCCGACAGGGGGCTCGGGGAGAATATTCAAAATTATTTGCCACGATATTTTTGCGCAACCCTTTCCAACATCAACCCCTTTCATTTCCCTTTCTATCTGGGCCCTTGTATACCTGGCATTGGCAACTCTAGCCCATCGTCAAACCAGACCCTTGACTAAAAATGTCCAGAGGGTTGAGCGATCCTTTCTTTCACCTTTCTTTCAATTTACATTGCATCACTCTTTTTTTTTCATTCACTCGTTACTATTTTTACCGGATTTTTTACTCTTGGATTTTGGAAATTTTATTTACCACCACCACCACTTGATAAATAAATGGATATTATTTTTATGAATAGTTGTAACAATTAGAATAATCGGATATCAGTTTATTAGTTTTATTTATTCATTCCGTAATGACAGGACATTATTTTCAATGAAGTATATAATCTGTACATTGAGTTCAGCTGATAAAATTCATTTTTTT
>NW_011887777.1:262282-266518 GCF_000806365.1 Fopius arisanus
TCCATTAAAAATTCAGCCAAATACCGAAAATGTAGCGGATACAATATCCGCATATGTATCACCGAATTTTCGCAAACAGATCGCTCGCACAAAAGCGCATCGAGAAGAAAAAACAGCAAATCCACCACAAAAACCCATTTCAATGAGACATTTCCACAGGATCCACTCTCTTTCGAGAATATTCACCGAAAAATTCATTGGAAAGACATTTTTTTATCCGTCTCTTCAAAATGCCCTTTGTCTGAACAAAGAATCTCTTCCCATTTCACGAGAGGATAATTCACTGCAGCTAAGTCTTCACCAGGAACACGATGGAAAATCTTCTCCAGTGCTTGAGGGTCTGAGAACTGCCTTATGAATAAAAAATTTATAAAATGTCCACCGAGAAATAGAAAGTCTCGCACAAAAAAAAAGAGGAGTCGATTTATCTTTGAGGCATCACGCGCTTTTTACGCTCCCCTGGATATTCCTTTCTCGCCTATCATTTTCCGATCGTCCAAAGATGAGTCGTTGCTTTTTTTTTCTCTCTCTCGCTCTTTCTATGTACGCATATCATGTATTGAAAAGTATATACACCAATGGCGGAGATCAGAGGGGGCGCAAGCCTTCTTGAGGGTTATACGAAATCCCTTCCACCGGGGGTATCACCGAGAATGTCCCAGAAATTTCGACCTCTCGGAGTCACCTCTTCAGGGTGAAAAAGGGTCTCCAGTCAATTTTTATCGTACGTAGGGAGATATTTCTCGGGGATTGGCTTCTGCCTGACCTATGCCCAATGGCTCGCATCAATTTCCAACAATCCCCTTACGCCCGTCTTTCTTGAAATCATCATGGCAACTGAAGTTACTGCAGAATTACTGAAGAATTCCAACCTAAATTACACTGAGAAACAAAACGTCTGGTGCCATGGAAATGCTCCAGCGGAAAATTACACTTGCAATTTTCCACAATTTTTCATTGACGAATCATTCAATTCCTCGAATATTCCGATGATTTCCAATGATCAATTGGAAACATTTAAACAATGATTTCCCGAAATTTTAAAACTCATGATAATTTTATTATATTTAATATTCAGAACTAATACGCGTTATAAAAGCGTAAAATATAATTTTTTAATAAAAATTCAGCATTACTGTTTTTCCACATGAAAAAATTCCAAAAATATATCAACTTATATTTTAATTAACTTTATTTATAACAAGTAAATTTACATGACAGGAGTCAACAATATATTGATTGATATTTAATAAAATTGGTAATTGCGAATTTTCCAGTGAAAAATCAGGGAATTATCTGGCTGTCAGTAAATTCACTCAGCGAGTAATTTTTTCTCTCAGTACAGTGGGGTACATAAAGGGGAGGGGATTTGTGATACCTGGTGTAGCACCTTTGATCTGGAACAACCCCTTTTTACCACCCTGAGACCCCGGGTTAAAGCCAGTTTTGCTCGAGAGTCGATAGGAATCGCGTCACGTCATTGCGGTGAGTTAATTTCCACACATTCTTTCCTAAAATTCCCCTCCCTTCCCATCAATTATTCCGTAAATAATCCTCTAATAACCTCAAGCTATTCCTCGATTTTTCCTGCAAAAAATTTGCGCGAAAATTCCCGGAGAATTTATCGCGAACTTCAAAAAATGGAGATTAAACCGTTGGAGTGGCCGCAGTGTTATCGATCTACGTTGATATATTATAAATAGGGTCCAGGGTACCCTACGAAAGTACCTTATGAAATATGTTTTTTATGTGTTTCTGTGTCCCTTCCACCGGGAATAGAGGGAATTTCGGCGACACGTTGTGGTCGTCCTACACACCCCACCCACCGAGTGAGATAATACCCTAGCTGTCCCCCACACAAATGTACCATTTCTTTCTTCAAGATGACGCTCCTCTGACCCCATCTCTTGTCATTTTTCTCTCGAGAACATTACGCCTATCGCCATTCCTGAACACTCACTATCCGGTAATTTCCAGTAATAAGTGTATGACCGTGGAAAATCGTAATTAAACAAGCCCCAGGAATTCATTATTTTTCATTTAATTTATTCCATATTTCATATTTTATTTTTTTTTTAAATAAAAGCATTTCATATTCCGATGCCCTACTGCAACTCTTTAATAATAATAATATAATCATATAATAATAATATAAATAACAGAAGGGAAATCAATCTCGAAATATCTCGAATGCCCGTAAATGTACGTCATAAAAAAATTTAAAAAATTTAAAAAATCGCGGATATTTGGAGATTAAAAGTTTTTTCAAAAAGGAAAATATGGAAAGAATGATCTAATCGGAAGAATCAGACTTCTTTTCTCGGATAAATAAATAAATTTTGGGTTGAAAAAAAAATTACAAAGACACCAGCCGCACAATATTTCTGTAAGAGAGTAATTATTGCGGTTGGCTCGGTGATTTTTATCAGTCCAGTAAATAAAAGTGGTTATTTGAAATTCTCTGTGCGTACATTGGCGGGAGCTGAGTAAAGGGATGACATACAACTTAAAGCTTCTACATGGTAGACGTACGAAGTAGAAGAGAGGGCGGAAAACGAGGGAAAAGTGAGGCGAACAGACTTTTATTGGCCCCAGACTCGGCATCCCCCAAATGTTTCTCGTTTGCGTCGCAGATTTTCATATGTTTTCATCCACTTGGAAAATTAGAATGCCCGCCGTATCCGAAGGCTATGAATTTTTTTCCGTCCTCCCCTTTTTCCCGGTGCTGACCAAAGATAATGCCCTTATTTCCCCTATCAATTCGCATTACCCGGTGTAATTTCCATCATTTACCTCTTCATATCAATTTTCATTCGTAATTTCTCCTCTCAAATTTTCACGAGGCTGTCCCGACTCATTCGACCTAATGGGAAAAATTCCGCCGATCATTATATTTTTCACATATGCTTCTGGTAGTTACTAAGTGATTAATTTATTTTATAAACAATTCAGAAACTTTCATGAAACTTCAGGACTCTCTTCAAACTTCAATACGTGTCATAATGAAATCAGAAAAATCAATCAAATCGAGAGGTGATAAACTATTGATAAACAAATCAGTTAAAATATATTGTTTTTATTGTCAACAATCTATCGAGTCGCATAATCAATGGTCGTAACTTCGACGGGAAAATAATCCGACAAATAACCCCGGGCGTAAAAATTACTCAGATATTTCCCTCAAGATTTTTCACAAAAATTTTTTAGAAAACACACAAGCTCTCATTCATTACCGATTACCAAAGCCATATCCAAGGGTATCGGCAACTATAATTATGATATTCTCGTGGTCCAACCTCTGAATATTCAGTAAAAAAAAATTCCTCGCCAAAACCCGAGCGAATCCCACAAACTCCAAATATATTATTTCCATGTGGGCATATTATGTGCTTGAACCCATGCATGTACATCCGTTTGTAGGCGGCCCCAGCTATTTCCCGGGATATCGGAAAATGTTTCTTACGAAAGGACACAATCGGCCGTCTGAAAAGCACGAGGCTGTCCTTATTTACATGTGGTAAGGTCTCCTGTGAGACCAAATCCCGGACTGCGTGCTCAGAGCCCTGATAATTCTTCCTTTGATCCCGCTCCCGTGGGCTCATCTTGTCGTTCTCTTTCTACCCGTCCCCCGTCTCCCCCACCTACCCCCACCCACCCACTTCGGCTAAAACCCACCCAACATCCCACGTCGCAAACCACCCCAACTTCAAGAGTACCCACCGAGTATGCGGATAAAAAACCAGAGAATATATACCGAGTAAAAAAATTGTACTGCAAGTTTTTATCGCTGAAAATAAAAAATGCCAGTATTCTTTCGCGTTTACCTCATCCACCAGCTTTTATTTACTCTCTCCCTCTCACTCCTCAACCCCACATCCCCCTTACTACCCCCCTTCCCTGTACTTCCGGTATTTGGAGTTGTAATATTAATATTCATGGTAATTGCAATTAAGGAGAAGTGAATTTGATGTTGGTGAGATGATAGATTTTTTTGAGTGTTTGTTTATATTCTCTTTTTTTTATGAAGGTTTTCGGAAATTCTTTGGATATTGAGAATTGCTATGGAATTTAGCAGCGATTGTTTTGATGATTCTATTAATTATCGACAACTGTTATTTATTCAATAATTGCTTATTGAGAGTTAATTATCGAAATTCGAGGAAACAATAAACGGTGGCTAATCGATGTTTCATTGCATTATATCGCGTCAATTATCAAGCATCGGGTTTTAATTTC
>NW_011887777.1:267043-301852 GCF_000806365.1 Fopius arisanus
ATACGGTACTCGGAAAAATATCAATTAGAATGTAGAATGGGGAGTTTTGAAGGGACAATGAAAATAAATATCAGACACCCGTTGGATCGCCCTCGCAGCAGAACAAAGACGATGCCCAGGAGTACATTTTCACCGGATAGAGTATCCCAGGGACTTTTCCACCAATCGGATGGCTGGTCATCCTACCGAAGTGGTGGGGATAGACGGTCGAGCATTGGTCAGTGTACACCGGGGGTTGCTGGCGGGTATTGAGCGAGCCGGTTCTACCAGAGGGGTTGAAAAAAGAAAAAAAAAAAACCGCCCCGAAACTGACCTCAAACGTCCTACCCTCGTCTCGGCTAACCCCAGTCCCGATGTTGCCGGCTAGGAGTTACTCTCCCCTTCCTCCCACTCCACCCACTCCACCCACTCCACCCACTCCACCGACTCCACCACCCACCACCTACCCCCTCGACGATTCCGGATTCTGTGCTATTCGTCCTCGGTCACAACGCTGTAAAGGTTCAACTACTGGTATACGTTTCCAAATGTTCGATATTCTCTCGAACAAAAAAAAAATATTTCCCACAATTATCCATTTATTTAAGAGATTTTTTAGTGTTTAATTAATTATTTTTTAAATTGGATTTTTCAGATGGAATGATTTTCTACTTGGGTCTCAATTATTGTTGTTAATTATGTTAATTATTTTGCATATATACAACAATTAATTATGTTAATTAACAATTAATTATAAATTATTATTGAAAGAATGGATTAAAGGTCGTAATTATAATTGTGATAATTAAAAGCTACTGGAAATTCCAGGAAATTATCCGACGGAAGAAAATGATATTAAAATAGTGAATAGTTTTCTCAGATAAATGAATATTTAGAAAAAAAAGATTTCGCTGTTAATTAAATATTGAATTAAGTCCCAATGAGCAGAAGCGACGAAAATTTCCCCGAATTTTCAATCTCTCTAAATAATTCCGCGACAGGGGAATTTTCTTGAATTTCCATTATGAACGAGAGAACGTTTTCAATTGAAATTGAATTGAAACTCCCATAACCGACGATTGAGATGACCTCATGCAGCCATCCTGAAATTTCCACAAATTTCTGCAAGTGCAATTTAAAATAGTCCAATGAATTTTGCAAGGCGTGATCTATACGGATGAGTTCTGCAGGTCTGAATATCCTGTCCGCCACCTTCGGAGAAACGTCTCAAGATCTCCAGCAATTGGATTAGAAGTGGTTCACCCAAGTAAGACGCTCCAACTATATACTCAATTTGAACGAGGAAGATCATAAATGGGAATGAGCGAATTGCTAAATCACGTTTTACATGATCACCTATTCATAAAGTTACTGACCACTCCCCTCGCACCCCCACTCCCATCGATTCTGTCAATACCTCAGCAAGAAGCTTAATTACCAATTTAATCATCTAAACAGATTTGGCAGTGAAATTTTCGAGCCGCGGATAAAGCGCGAGTTTCGGTGGCTCGACAGTTCTCCTTTAAAATCCATCAGCCGCGAGAAGTGTAAGAAACTTTTCGTTTACACTAGGTACTCTTTTAACGTCGGCAATTTCATGAGTCAACGCCAAATTCATTCCGTAATTTTATCTCAAGAAAGATCATTTTCACACTCGCTTTCTTCAATAACAAGGTCAAGGCCACTCACATTTCCTATTTTTTATTAATTCCAGAATTGATTAATTGTCTCCAGAGGAATTTTCAACAATTGACTCATTCGACATTATTATACCGATAAATTGAAAATATTAAGTACCAAAAATGACTGCCTATCTAAATAACAGAATTCAAAATATTACCGCATAAAGTTGGAACCAAAAATATTACAACTGAAAAGATATTATTATTCAAGATATTATAGATAAAAATATTTCCACAAAGCACTCATTATTTCGGAACATAATAAATTCTCAATTCAATTTATATCATAATTTATATCAATTTATATCATAATCCTTTCTGTAATATTTTATAAAAGAATATAATGATATCATCAAACCTCGACTTGTAGAATTTTTCCAATATTTTCGCAAAATAATCTATTTACACCATAATATTCTGATGGGTAATATAATTATTGAATAAAATTCAGAGCGATACCATAAAAAATAAAAATCGATAAAAGAATCCCCAGAATTCTTTCCAAAAAAGTAATTTTTCTCAATGTAACTTTCCAGCAATGCAATTTTTCAAATAAATTCCTCTCCGACGTGATGAATGACGGCGTAAATGTCTAGAATTTGGCAAAAGTCGAGGAAAAAAGAGGGTGCAGAGTTAACGCAGTTAATTTAGCGAATGGGGTTGTCCCCTGGTAGACTATCCGCAAATTTCGCGGGTATTCGTGTTGGTATTCCTTGGAAACGTCGACATTTCTCCGTGTATACACACGGGATGATCCTCGATGGAGCCTAATAAAAAGCACCAGAGGCTCGAGGGATGGTGGGGTCAGAAGTCCATTCGGAAAATGGAGGGTACATCGTCCAACTAAATCTCCCCGATACCGCAGTATTATTGACCGATTCGATGGCTGCGCCCTCGACCGATCGATTCACCCCGTGACAACGCGATTTAAAACGATCGCACCCCTCAATAAATGACATTTTACGATTGTAATGAGTCCTTTGACTCTTGGGGAACGGGTGGGCCTTTTCTGTAGGGGCCTTTTCGCGCATCGAAATGCGGACAAAACTTTTCCAGGGGAAGACTAGTCTCTGGCCAGGGCTCCAGTTGACTTCCGCCTCTCTCGGCAGAAAACATTGAGTCTAGAGGGTGAACCTCTCGTTTTTCTTTTTCTCCTTTACTTTTACACTACCAAAGACTCTATAAATTCAACTCCCATCTACCCTCGGTCCCCGGTGGTCCCTGCCATTTCTCTCTGTGTGAACAGACCAATTTTATAGAAATTATCAGGAAAAATTACGAAAAATTCTATTTTTATTGATAAATCTAAGAGAACTGCTGAATTCCATCATTTTTCTTCTGGACGGATTTTTCAAATGATTGGAAATATTTTTTAAAGGGAATTTTCACGATTTTTGTGGGACGATTTAAAAAAATATTTCAATTTTTCATTTTTTTTTTTTAACGAGCGGAATAGTGGATTTTTTGAATTCCTGAAAATTCAATGCAATTCGGCGCGAATTTTTCTTGTAAATTCGGGGAATGGTGAATTTTACCGGAGTAGGTGAGTGTTGCGGAAATAGATTGATGCTAAACTTCATCGGGCGATTTCATTCCGGAAACGTTTTCCATTCGACCAATCGAATCTCACACGGAATTTGACACCCCTCCGTTCAGATGTAGAGTGAGACGAAAAAATACGTCCATTGCCCATTTTCCATCTCGAATCTCCGGGCTTTTTGCGTCGCGTGTGATATCTTAAATTCAATCGAGCGCGTCCATACCGATTTCTACCTTTTCCAACATTTCAATTTTTTTTTTAAAACCAACATTTAATCCGTCTCCACGAGACTTTCAGCGAATTCTGTTGCTTAAAATCGCGAATTAAATCCGAAAACTGCTTCAAGTATTCCATAAAATTCACTAAACACCACAAAAATCCCTAGAATTTTCACTCTCACAATCCGCGCAAAAATCCTTGAATTCTAAATGAAAAAATTAATGTTTTCGTAATCCAACAATAGGAAAATTATAGTTTAAAATTGAATCAATAATTGCTCTGAATTTTCAACATGAATGAAGAAATTTACTGGGCGATTCTAATCGAAATTCAATTCAAATACAATATAATAAAAAAATTTAATGCACAGAGAGAAATATTCAATAAAAATTCCGCGTCTTTTCCGTAATTTAAAATTCCGTAAATTTCTGAGCGAAATGTAGTTATAGGAAATTTTACGGAGGTGTCAGTAATTTTTATCTGAATTATCAGTGAAAAATTACCATCACATAAATTTATCCAATCGGTTCCGTAATCGGTAATCGGCAAACTGAAAGTTCCGTAATTTATCCTAAATATTTATCTCCGTGTAAATTAAAGCAGATGCGAAAAATATGAAAAAAGAAAGATAAATTCCTGAGCACTCAAGCCATGATTCAGTCGGTGAACTCCTGAAAAAGAAAACAACTCTATTGGAAACTCGTAAAGGTCCCCCGAAGGTGTGAAATCCATCCCATAAATTAGGATCCCTCGGAGAACTCCACCGGACTGGCTTTTCCAGATCCCCGAGCCTACCCCGTGAAAAAAAACTCCCCATCTACAATAATAACAATACCCGACATTGATTCGCATATAAAAATTGCAAAATCCAGCGTCACGTATTCAGAAGAGGTGATAACACTTGGGCATTAAATGAGTTTAAGAATTTTTACGAGGCAAGACATTGGAAGGGTCGGGGCAGGGCTCATACCATCTCTGGAGGGAAAACCCTGGAAACAGTCGGGGTAACGAGGGTGGCAGATTTCAAGAATGCAGAGCACGTAACCAACCAATGCCAACACCGAGGCAGTAAAACAAATACGCTTTGCACCAGATCCCCGACGTTACCTCCCCGGGTAATATACCTACAAAGTGTTCTACATTCTCATTACTAATACCAGTGCATCGAGCAAGCAATGAATAGTCACTGGTACTGAGAATTTTCTAAAGCCCCGAGATGTCCCATGACACTCCCATGTCCTACACGTGAGTGTAGTAGAAAAAAGTTATTTTCATGCCTAGGCTTGGAAAACACATCATCCTCTCATCTTCAGGGACTCTCAGTAAAAAAATATCGATCGCTCGAATCGAATGGGATCGATATTCATCAGATCGACGTTTCGAGTATTAATTCATGAAGAATATATCTTTTTTTGATTTTTCCATCTTAAATAATTTTTCACTTTTACAACATTTTACAGCTTTTTCTCGATTTTAATTAGTATCGAGAATGTCCACTGAAGGTTATTACTACAATAATTATTGTTTAAAGGAATATAATTATAATTATTAGAAGCTAATGAATAAAAATTAAATTTCATTAAAAATCCTTATCGAACAATTTATACAAATTTTTAAAAAATGTTAAAAACCGAATACTTTTCGATTAAATAAATATTTGCGGGAAGAAATTTCTTACTCAATATTTAAATTAATGGCGCGAGTTGGCAAGATCATATCGCCAATATATAACTGCAATATTTTCTCTTTACATTGTCAACCGTTGAAGAAAGTTGGAAGGAGAAAGCGATAGGTGATGAGGAAAGGCGGTACGATGGAAGACGAAGGGGTAGGCCTGAAAGAGAGGTAGGACAAAAGGGGCTGCGTATTCAATCAAAAAGGACCACGAAAACAATACCGAGCTGATGTGTCTGTCACATGAGATGCCGGAATCGGCCCACATTGGCCACCTTCATTCATCCGTCCATCAAGTCTTTCACGACAATTTTGCAGTTTTTTCCTCTCCCCAGGTTCAACCCTCCGACCCGCAAACTCCTCGTCCTCCGTCAACGGAATTTCCAGGACAAACCGGAGGACATATTATACATGTCCACAGGACAATTGATCTGGTCGCATTATGCCGAGGGCCTTTCAGCTTCATCAAGAACATTCAAAAATTCTCGCTACCCCATCTTCTCAATTAATAATCACCATTGAAGGTCATCCAGATCAATTAAATAATACCTGATGAAAATAATTCTCACTCATCTAGAGAAATTAAATTAAAAAGAAAAAACGTAAATTTAGGATGTCTTATCTTATCATCTTTTTGGATTGGTTTTTTATTTATTTATCCGCTCTGTTAATTAATTGAACTGATCAGTGTGAAATGAGTAGATTTTTAATTATTAAATAGATTATTTGACCAACGCCACGCGAGTTAATTCATTGAGTCTCTCCTGCATTTACCGAAATTCTCATAAATCTCGCCCATCACATTAAAATACTCTCAACACCAGATTCGCGCTGAGACATTATGTCTGTGCAAATCGTTATAAAAATAAGCTGAAAAAAACCAATAATAAATAAACAATAATGTAATAAAATAATGAAATAATAAATTAAAACAAACCTGTAACCGTAATTCTTAATTAATTAATTCTTAACATAATAAACTTAACATAATAATTCACCAATAATTTAACAACATTATAAATGTTGTTAATTTATTTAATTAATTTATTTAAATTAATTTATTCAATTTGTTTATTTAATTTGTTTGTTTATTTAACTTATTTAAATTTATTTAATTAATTAATCTAACAATATTATACGTGTTATTAAATTTTTTTTTGGACTTGTTTAAAGTTCATATTTTTCTTATGTATTGCAAATATTATTGAAGGCGGTTTAGGTTACAGGAGCGAAAATGCCCCAACAATAATGAACTTTGATCTCGTCGGTGCACCACTTTGACCCCATGAACTATTTTATTTCGGGTTGAGTATTTTTCCGGGAGAATGAGGCTGGACCAGTTCTCCATCACTTGATATTACCCCCAAAACAGCCCCAGAGAGGTTTTAATACGCCTCATCATATTTGATATCCGAAGAGACGAGTGAAACCTGTTCACTCGCGTGCCTAGATCCTGTTTTAGATAATACAAATGCTTGTGGAGTCAGAGTGATGGACAATGGGATGCTGTTGTCCTCGGTTTGGAGGGGTCCATTTGGGAATGATGAGTGACCAGTTTGAACACCTATTGTCCACCGCAAAATCATCACGATTTAACCCTCTTTGACTCTAATCTTGTTTGGGTGAGTGATCACCCTCTCCAAATAGCTATTAAATAATTTATTAAATTTGCCTAGTTTATTGTTAAACATTTTCTCTCGATGGACTAGTTAATTCATTTTGAACTAGACTTAGTCGATTGAAAAATTGACAGGAGAATTTTCTTTTTTCCCGGGGAATATTCTGATTGTTATCATTGTTCGTTAACATTGATAGGAGCTTTACCGATTCAGTTAATCTCGTGTTTCGATTTTTGTTGCTAGGCAACTGCCAAGTGGTGGCGAATGCAGAAATGGATTTCTCGTAGAATATAATACAGTATTTTGGAGGAATTCGTAACGATCGCAGGTTTCGCGGGCATTCATTCATGCTGCCTGTCAATCTTCGGGTGAAGGCTGCCTCCAGAGTTGTCAATGAGGAAGACATCAAAGCTCAGAAGATAGCGAAATTGACGATAATATTACGAGTGCGTATTCAACTATTCAGGAAAGAATTATTTGTACTTTGGGATCATTTTTTGCTTTAGGAAACCGAGAAGAATCTCACGGCCTGCGAGGATATATTGAGATTGTATCTTCAAAAACGAGAGAAGGTACGTTCCCTCAAGTTTTTTAAAATCCAATTTGTTAGTGAACAATTGTTAAAAATAAAAAATTACGATTATCTTAACTCTGTGGCTTGACAATCGTTTTTTATAATATTTTGTCTCATGAATTTGGAAGTAATCATTAAAATATTGCATTTCAATTGTTTATCGACAGTGAGTAGATAATTATTTTTTAAATAAATAATTACAGGAAGTATTGATATCGGTAATTACATTAATTATCGATGGATCTTGGAAAATACTAATTGTAGAAGAAAATACAAAAAGACCTTTTTTATTGAAAATTCTATAAACAACAAAAAAGTCATCTACAGTTTTTGCCTTAATTCAATATTTTTCGAGATAAATCGATAATTAATAACAATCGACGTGCGGTCATTCAACTTGAATTTACTAATTTCATGATTATTAATTATTGATAACTATTAATTGTTGATAATACTATTAATTGTTGAGAAATACTGACGAGAGGAAAATCTCTGCTGCATCCCCTAGAAAATATTGCGCACAGTGAATAAAATAGAGATCTACTTGCTCAGCAATGAAATACCGATTGAGCACTCGGTAAAAAAGTTGCATGTCCTCATCAGAACCAGAAAATTCCTGCAATTTCCACTTTTCCGACCGCTGGAAAAATTACCATGATCTCAATTAATTAACTGATTTTAACCCCTGAAAATTAATTGGTCCATTCCACATTGATTCTATCGAAATCTCAAAATTCACAACTGATACCAAAATTTTCGTCAAAAAATCCCGGGAAAGAATAAGTTTATGATTGCCTAATTAATCATGAATCGGTAATTAATTAGCAAATGACAAATAATTGAACTCGAATAAATTACTTCGTACCGTTCAAATGAATCCTTAGCTCGATGCAAATAAAATGAAATTAAATTGAAAAATATAAATAAATATTCCACAAATGCGCGGACATTGAAAAAAATTAGTAAATACACTAATTGTTCATAAAGACAATCCCCTTCTTACTGGAATTAAAAGAAGTGTCTCCGCCTAATTTCTTCAAACACCTGTAAAAGTCTTCCGACCTTGTCTGAATCGCATGATTGATTACCAAGATAAAAATCTGCTCACCGGAGCACGAAATTATCGGTGTCCTGAATTATGGTCTAATTAGTGGAGAGTGATTCATAAATAATGAGTGAAAACACCGGCAGAGATGAATACAAAACGCTTTGATACGCGTCCCAAACATTCCGATGAGTTTTTATCGCGTAGATCCAGACTAGGAAATGACTGATAAATCGACATCGTCTCGGGGGATGGAAACCTGTCACCATGAACACCTCATACATAATACCTTTCACCCTGAACTCTGCAAAAAAATTATGGATTTTTTAGTCAAGAATCTAATATTTCTGATATTCTTATACGGAAAGAGCGTATTACAATTTTTGAAACTTTATTTTTCACCGTCAGTTTTTATTATTGATTTTTTACCTTTTATTTTGACCCATCGAATTTAATCTTCAATTTTTTGATCCACGAATTTTTATATTTTATATTTTTTTATTTTTTATTTTATTTTAATTTAAATTTGATATTTTTCATGAGCAATATTTTCTATTTTAATTTATTGACCCACATCAAATCCCTGTTTGACCTAAAAATGAATTTCACCTAAAAATATAAATAAATTAATAAAAATTAATTTCCATCCAAAAATGCATTTCCATCGCAATGAATTCCTGAAAGGCGCATTGACCGCTGCCCATCATTTATGGCAAGTGCTCCCCAGAAAAAGCCACAATTGTCAGTCCATGATAATTAATCCCGCCGGTCTCTCGACCACTCGATGACGTGGAAAGTGTCCTTTCACTTCGTATGCTCTCCCTGAAATCGCAGGAAATGTCGAAAGTATTCTTCAACTTGAAATGAACCTCCCGAACCGGAAGCCATAATCGTTAATCCCAAAGAGAAAAAAATGGAAAAATCTGTGTCACAAATCCTGAAAAAATCCCAACAAAGACTGCACAAAATCGACAAATAGCTCACCCTGGGGCATTCCAAATACCGAAAACCCATCGACATAAACAGAATTTCAATTCCACGAATAAACAATAAAGAATTAAATGATTACAAAAAATTCACTTTGATTACCCACGTTCTCGCGTAATTGCAACACTTTTACAGATCACAAGGCGACAATGTTTTTACAAATAGCCGAAGCTGACCGTCGGTTTCTCGCATCGCTTAACATCAAATTAACGGGCCCCTCAAATCCACTCCCTCCTAATTCCCGTGTGCAATATCCAAGTGAAACTTACGTTTCTTTCCGGCATTATGCAAAAATTCAATGCCCCGCTCCATCGATTTGTTCTCCATTGTCATTCGTGATTCCCCAGAGTGAGTACGCGCCAGGATAAATCCAGTCCGCAATAAATTTTGCCATGTGTTTCAACTAGTCGCCAGCCATGAAGTTCCCTCACGTGATTATCATATCGCTCAATGTGTTGTTAATTGCCAAAGAGACTGTCCCAGCGCCGACCGAGGAATCACCAGGAAACAGTGAATTACCCAGAAGACGAGAACCCCAAATAATCCGAGAGTCATCCTCACCAATTTCGATTGACGAGGACGCAAATCCCCGGGATAAGAGAGCCCTGGGGGTGCTGCTCCAGGGGTTGGTTCAGGCTTTGGGGTACAATTCGACTCCAGTGCAATTAGCTTCCTTCCCAAATCCGAATACTCTGGGAATTTCTGCTGGGCCTGTGAGTATAGATATCAGACAAACGAATCCTGCACTCCCTGCAGCAGCTCCAGGATCACCTCCATCTCCAGCTGCTCCAGCTCCAGCTCCAGCACCAGGACCACCTCCACCTGCAGCTGCACCAGCTTCGCCACGTCCAGGACCACCTCCAGCTGCACCACTTCCAGTTGCGCCAGTCGTAGCAGCGAATGCACCTAGACGACGGGAAACTCTACGATTCACTGGTGTTGTGAATTTCGGGAATAATTCTGATATTCTCGGGCATTTGCGTCAGTACGAACAATTGTTTCATGGACCGAGAACAACTGGTTCACCACCAGCTCCTGCTGCACCTCCTGCTGCACCTCCTGCTGTAACTCCTGCTGTAGCTCCTGCTGGAGCCCCTGCTGGAGCAGCTGGAGGATCATCAGCCCTACCAGCGATAAATCCCCGAAGTGCTCCGAGCAGAGCACCTCTCCTAGAACCCTATTTCGTTCCAATCCCGATCCCCCTGTCCCCCAACATCCAGAACCTCCACGAGTTGCAATATCCCCAGAGACCATTAATATCAATCGTCACAACAACCTCTGCTCCAACCCCCGCGACTCCAACAATCGTTGAACACCAATTCGTCAACAAAGAGCACAAGGAAACGAAGAACGTGCAATCGCAGCAGATAATCGGCGATCGAAATCCCAATCTCGACGAAAGAAGGAACAATCACGTGAAAATCATCGAGAACAACCGGAATCGAGAAGAGGAGATTAACCTGAAGAATGAAAATCCACCGGTATACGCTGAAGATACTCAGGAGGTGGACAGAAGTCACGAGGAGATTCAGCAAGAGGACCAGGACCAGGACCCTCCACAAGAATACGCAGAGGAATCTGATGATGAGGAGTCGCAGCCACCGATCAACGAGAATGACGGGCGGGAGACTGAAGAGGAAAACCTGAGGAAAGAGAATGAATCTTCTGAAGATCAGTCAGAACCCGAAGGACACGTCCAGGAGAGTGAATCTGGTGAGGAGCAGTCGGAATCACAAAAATTCACGAGCACCTCCACCGAGGAGCGATCACCTGACAGCGAGACCAAGAAAAGTTCCCTCGAAGATCCCGAAGACTACATTCCCCAGCAATACCCCAGCTATTACGCAATTAAACTCCCGATCGAGGAAAAACCATTTAACGGCCCCTTCATGAACAGCTACGGCGAGAGTCTTGAGCATTCAGGGAAAATTGACGAGAACGTTGCCGATTATTTCGAGAGATACAAAAACTCGCAGACTGGATTGTTCGACGCCCAGAGTATAATTGCACCGCAGATTCAGAAGAGGCCGTGGTGGATCGAGGGGATGAAGAGCCCCAAGGAAATGCTGGACAATAAAGATAGACCCCTGGAGAATAAATACGAGGAGTACAATCTCGGTGGGAAAACCCTGAAGAGCAAGGGGGACCAGGAAAAGGGTGCGAAACAAATTCGTGAGACGCAGAAGAAGACGTCGACCTTGGGAAACCCAGAGAAGGGCAAAGGGAGTAAAGGGAAAAGTCCGGGAAGAAGTGGGAAGTCTTGGAAGCGAAAGGCCCAGGGGCCGGAAGCCCCGAAACCGAGGAACGATGGAACCCAGAAGAAATCCTTGGCGATAGTTCCTTTCGATTTTGTTAGGTACAGCCCATACTACAAACCGGTGCAGTATTTATTCTCACCGGAGTCCCTGCAGAAGTCCACGCAGTCGATTCTCACTGAGAACCTGCAGAAGTATCTGGCGGAAGAGTCGGTAGAGAATGAGTCACCGGAGGAGGTGGAGGCGCCGGTCACTGAGAGGATTGGTAAATCGCAGGTGACTGGAGATTCTGAGAAACTCAGGGAAGAAAATCATGAGAGGGAGGAGAAAGAGGAGCCCGATATCACACCTGAAGAGTTAGAGAAATTCTCTGGTGAACAGACAGTTACTCCAGCCTATCGGGATGATTCTGGGGCGCAAGAGGATTCAACAGAGGAATTCACGGTGAATTATTCAGAGAGCAATCATGATGACCGTCAAGAGGAAACATTGGATCAGGCTGAGGCACCTGTCAGAGAATCTGGAAGCTATCGGGAATCGATATATTCCCAGGGGTCAGAGTCTGATTCAGGACAATCGGAGTATCGAGGATCTGGGGAATCGAGTTCAGGGGAAGATTCCACGGGGCAGACGTATGTTCAGGGAGAAAATCCTCAGGAGGATCATTACGAGTCTCAGGATGGGCCTCAGGATGCGCCTCAGGATTTGCCTCAGGATGGGCCTCAGGAGGAATTGAACAATAAACCCATGGATCCACCTCTCACCCATCGACCAGAGGAGAAACATATCCAGAACTTCCGGGAACAACAGGAAGGTACCTCAGACCTCCGAACGATAAAAAATCCCCCGATAACGACTTACAATCCTGTCACCTACAATCTGCCCTCGACAATTCGGAGTGAAGGGCAGAATTTGATCCCTAGGAATCAGGTGATCCAGTATGAATACCCGGGAAATCGACATGATGGAAACGTTTCTCCTGGGTATATCGAGTATTCAGAGCCTTCAACCCTATTTTCTACCTTTGGAACCACTCAACGGATTCCGCCTCCAGTTGATGATTTCATTTTCGGCCAGAGGATTGATCCTACATTGACTCGACCAGTTGATGGACGAAATTATGGGAATCCTGGTGATGGTTATGAGGGGAGAGCTTCAGAGGGAAATTCCGGACCCTCGGCGACGAGTGAATTCAAGAGTGCCACCAGCCAAAGATACAGTAGAATTGCCACTGATAAATCTACAGGTTCTGAGTCGAGGGGACGAGGCTTAGGATATCCTAGATATTATTGATCCTGATTTTTATGTGTGTATTTGTATCCCTTAATTATCTTATAAATAATTATATTTTTTGATATATCGTTTCTGTGAGAACAGTTTATGAATCACCAAAATTTTTGTGAGACTTTCAAATGCAAAAAATTCGTGTACAAAATCTTCAATTGGTTGATCGTTTCATAAAATTTTTATGAGACTTTCAAATGAAAAAAAAAATTGTGTTCAAAATCTTGAATTAATTGATCGTTTCATCAAAATTTTTGTAAAACTTTCGAATGCAAAAAATTTGTTTACAAAGTGTTGAATTAATTGATCGTTTGAAATCAATAAAGTTGGGGCTGTATTTTTCTCTGAACTTTTCATTTGAAAATAATTTTGAGAATTCCAGAGATAACAGTTTTTTCTATCGTTTTCTGTTGCAGGACCACCAGGTGGAACGCAAGCGTCATGTCGATCTGGAGAATAAAATCGCAGATATTCTGGATAATTTAAAAAATCGTCTGTTGATTGAGTCTTAACGAAACAATAATTATTTAAAACAACAATCCCCCAAAAATTTGTTAACTTTTATTTAAATCGATCTGTGCGTCTGGAAAATGCAATTTATTGTTCCCCTTAATTCAAGAAAAATGAAATTCTCCTATCGAGTTAAGAATATTATTAATTTCACTCAAGTGAATTATTAAATAAAATTAATTAGGTTTGACTGATTGGAATAAAATTAATTAAGTTCCATCGTAAATTAATTATTTCATGTGCAAACCCATTTGATTCCCGAAACAATATTATTTATCCAAATGAAACAAACAATTAAAGAAAAAGCATTCCATTCATCTCTTTATGATAAAATTAATGACGTCTTAATCATAAATAAATAATTCCCAGAATGTAGAAGGAAAATGAAAAAATACTAAACACGGCTGATGTCAAAGTCGGAAGGAGAAATGAGATGTTTGACTTGTGTTATGGTATTATTTTTTTCGTTCTGATATCACAGAACAGCGAAGAAAACAAAATAAAAAAAAATCCCATATACATTTGAAAATAAATACCCATACCAAAGAAAGCCAAATAAAATTCACACACAATTATTATTGGCATCAACTCCTGAATGAAAAAATTACATGAGAAATCTACAAGACACGTGATATCAGTAAACATCTGTCAAAATATCTACATTAGTCTCCATAATCAAAAGGTCTGAAACACGAATGGCAGAAGCACTGTGATAATTCCACTGTCCTTAACAAATAAATTCTTAAGAGCTACTGGTATTTGGTAAAATCAGGTACATTCATATATTTTCTTCAGTCCATACGAAGTAGTTCCTCGATGTCATGATCCAAATTGGATTCTCTACTGCTGGATATATTTTTCGAGGGAATGATCGAGGTGGAGGTTCTGGGTGCAGGCATAGGAGGAGCAATCATAATTTCGTTGCTGAGACGTCCCAAGAGTTGCTGTCGAGCTATAACTTCAATCCTCCTCTCCCCCTGGGACACCTGAAGATTATCAGAGGCTTCAGGTTTTGCCTCTTCACCGGAAAGACTCGAAACCCCGTCGTCACTATCGACGACTGTCGATGAGATCTGAGAGCTCCTGGAATAATTATCTGGATTATTCTCATTCTCCTCCAGGTCAAACAGGACTTTCTTCTTTACGAGACTTCCAACAGATCCTGTCATCGATTTCAAAAGGCTTCTATTGCCCTTCGGAGAGGCTGGAAGGCTCACGACTCGATCCAATTTCTCCTGAGAGACAGAAACGCTGGAAAAACTTTCCTCTCCTAGAATTCGATTCTGCGACTGCTGCATTTTGCCTGTTAAATCCTTACCATAATCCTTGATACTCTCGTACGAGGGGAATAACTGTCTCACATTTTTCGAGGGGTCTGGCTCCTGATGAGGACTCGGTACGTATCGGGGAGTGCTAAATCTCGAGGGTGAGAATATCGATGCCTCTCTCTCTGTATCCTGCTCTCGTCTCTCCAGGGTTCTCACCTGGATTTTATCCAACTTTTTTGGGAGCAGATCAGCCTGAAGCTTCGCCATGCTTGGTTTGTCTCTCAACGAGAATTTGGGTTTAGATTTCTCCCTCGAGGGAGACTCCTGCATCTTGAGAACTCTCAGACTTTTCGCAGCTCTCCTCGTGACGTTGCCCATGAGTCTATTCAAAGGAGATTTCGCCTGCTCGATGGATCTGGGCATCTGCTCCCTGGGAATTCCACTCGTCAACTTCTCCGAGATTCTTTGCCGGATTTGCTTGAAGCTGCTGGATTTTTTTGTACTCACAGCGCGATGATGAGCCATCGTCACGATTAATTGTTTGAACGTCGTCAATGGAAGACCAGTCCACTCTGGATCTACCCCGAGACCTCGCAGTCGTTCCTCAAAATTCTCTTCTACTTCCATTTTTATTGCTTCGGTAGTCTTTACCCTTGACACCTCGGGACTCTCTTCACTCTCGGATTCACTCTCATCCTGTGACTCACTCTGAGACATCTGCGAGTCAGAAATTGTGGCAGATTCCGAATTGATGTCCTCCACAGACGTCACAATTTTCTCACACTCCAATTTTTCCTCCATAGGTTTTCCTCCACTCTGAATCCCTGGATAACTCCTCTCAAGGGGTTTCGGATGCTCCGAATTCACCTGTTTCACTTCAATTTTAAATTTCTCACGATCCACCAGTGGTTTTCTCCTGGAAAAACTGCCACAAGGAACTGGCGATCTGTCAGTCTTCTTCGATTGCAACTGGATCTTTTGCACTTCATCTTCCTCTAAAATCTCTGCGCCTGAAGAAGTGTCAATGTCTTCAATAGCCAATGCTGTTTCCTTGGAAAACATTTCTTTAGGATTTCTCTCGAGAATTTTCGTCTCACGTGACTCCTTCTGGACGACAGCGTCAACATAATTCCTCGACTTCTCTTCTAGCTCACTAATTTTACTGGTGTAATCCATTCTCATTTTGTCAGTCGTCTGTTGATTGAGGATCAGCTGTTGATTCAACTTCTCCATGTCCAAACGATGCTGCTCCTCTATCTCCTGGATTTTTGCCTGCCAGTGTTCCTGAATATCCTCCTTCAATTGACTGTTGGAAATTTGTAAAGAGCCCTGTGCCTGAAGCTGATCCCTCAGTCGTTGGATCTCTTCCCCCTGCAATTTGACTAGTTCATTTCTCTCATCGTGTTTCTCCCAGTGTCTCTTCTCAGTGCCTTCGAAGCTCTTAATCTCGCTGAAGAGAATGCTCCGGAGATTGTTCATCTCCTCCCGATATTTTTCGTAATCCTCCTCAATCCTCTGCCTCTCGCTCAGCTCCACCTTTCCTAGGTGAAGGGCTTTGGTATTTTCAATGGACTCATGGAGCTTTCCTGATTCACTACGAATTATTCTTTCAGTTTCGTTCAAACGCTCCTTTAGGTTTTTTATCTCGTTGTGCAGCTTCTCCGCTTCCGCCCGGTATTCCTCGTGGACGGGGGAAGAAATCGGAATGGATTGATTCGAATGACGACGAGTCAGGTGGGAACTCATGAAAACAGATGATATAAATGTCTTCGGGCAGTGCGGGCACTGAAATTTTTTTTAATCAATTGAGAAATGGTAAAGGTAATTAAACATTCGCCGTGGAGTTTTCAGAAATATCTCCGATACTAACAGAGATAATTAAAAATGTATAATAAACCTTTCTCTAGCTCTTAATTAGTTCCACAAAAAAGAACATAACGAAAATTTCAATATCTCTGCTTGTTTAGGAGATATTTCCAAAAAATCTTGACTCGGAAATCGGAAAAAATTGTTTCATGAGATGATCATTTACTTTGTGGATTTCTCCATTCGAATCGCTGAACTTCTTTTCGACCCACTTGTACTTCTCCCTGGGTTTCTCTTTCAACTCCTTGATATTCTCCTCAGCTAGTGACAGCTCTCTCTTGAGCTTGTGGTTATCCTCAAGTTTTAATTTCAAATCGTCCTTCAGAATTATGACACTTTGGTCCAAGTATTGCCTGCAGTACAGAAGATATTCCACCGAGAGTTGGGCAAGTCTGAATATTTTTACGAAATTGGGATCAAGAATTTTAATGTCATAGGTAGATTCAAGGGAATAATCCACGACATTATTTACGTTTTCATCGATCGTCATGAAGTCTCGTTCCCTGATCAGACGATCGATGTCTATTGTACCTGCAAATTTATATTTCTTTATTCAATCCAATTACGAGCTATGAAAAAAATTAATTAAATCCGAGAAACTTTATTAGCGAAAATATTTTCTCTGACAATTCTATTTTTTAATTCGAGTGAAAGAAATTCGGAAAATTCTTGCTCAAAAACGTTTCGTCAATAATAAGCATACTTATGCGATTCCAATCAATTCGCACTGGAGTTCTATTGATGTTGAAATAGAATCCAGATTCACGTGCGAGTTTTGGAAAATCATGGCACCAATGGGTGCCAGCTCTCAACGAAAAAGCCATTCTCATTATTTATTCATCCCTCTGTAAAAAGATCACAGACAATATGACAGATTATCTTGGGTAGTAAATTGGATAAAAATTTCAGAAATCCAAGAAATAACAATGAAAAATGTCAACTAGTAAATGATCACTGGTAAACAATGAGTTCTTCAATGAAATAATAATACAGCAGTCTCATAACTTGAAAACCAAATAAATAAATTTCCCTCAATAAAATATCTTATCTTTTCTTTTTCTATTCAAACAATAATTATTTTATTTTACATCCTCCACTTCTTCATATAAATATTTTGAAAGAAAACTACTCCGAGACTCTTTAATTCTCTCTCAGTGCAGAACAATATTGAAATATGAATTTTGATACTTACGCTCCTCTATTACCAAGCTGTTGACATCGTCGTAATAAACAGAATATATCCAGGTCATTTTAAAATGACATAACCCTTTGCATATCGCTGACGTGACTAATCTCAAAGGAATAGTAAATCCCCAGTAATATCTGCACATAGAAATAACAGAATTCCTTTCCTGAAACACCCAGTGATGTCTTTTAATCCGAGATGATGCATTGCGAGAGTCGATACTCCTGTAATGTCTACACAACAACAACTACACAACAAAAATGAAATGCGCGGTGTACACCTGCACCTGCACCTGTCCCCATCACCTACATGAAGGGGAATACAAAATCATTAGCCCAACTTCAGACTTCCCGTTTTTAAACAATTGAAAATACCTCGAGAATATCAGAGATCGGTATATTATATATTTACTTTACATGAGGTGAAGATATAATTGTTATAAAAAAAATTTGAATGTTTAACATAATTTTTATAAACTTTTACTATAATAGTCACTGAATGAAAAAGCCAATGAATAAGTTTACCCTGATTATCTCTGAATCTAAAAAAGATAGAGAAATTTGTGTAAATATCTTTTGCATAGATCTGATTCCACTCTTTAAAAGACGTTCTAATGAAAATTTCGCTATCTTCCCTAGATTAAGAGATTATGTGCAAAATCTCGACTGGAGGAGAATTTGACTTGTAATTTGTAACTTGGTAAAAAATTCGATAATTTGACTCGGTCTTGTGGAAATTATCGAGTCCTAAGAATTCTTCGTAATCTATATTTGTTTGTCCCTCACTAAGGTTTCCCATCTTGTTGTGACGATGTCTTTCCACGGTATTCTTAAGTCCTCTCTAATTCAATAAACAAACTTCTTAAGACTATTTGTCAGATTTATACGTTTTAAATCGGTATATCGGTGGGTTCTGTAAAGGGTACAAATGAAGTGCCTCAGCCCGACCAGTGGTACATATTTAAGCTGACTTCTGAGGTGTTCGGACGAGCCGCATCCGATAGTCGTCAAAAAAAGCTCCATACCTTCCAACATCCTCAGCAAAAACGTGAGCCCACTCTTCACCAATTAAACTTGGACTAGTTCGTATCGTTACGATTTTTTCCAAGTACCCCACAGGTGAGTTGCACTCTGCTATTAAGATTAATTATCAACAAGCCCACTGCACATCAAAAATATTCCATTGAATATCTCCATCCCAATTCATCCCGAATATGCACCAGCATCATCATTCAGTTAACTACCAAGTTTTTGGGAGATATCTCTGCATCTACAAGAGATGGCGAAATTTTTATAGAAACCCTTTTTTTTGCGCGAATTCTACTGCACAAAAAATCTCTTGAGAATAATTTCACTATCTCTCTTATATTCCGAGATATCCCTCAAAAATGCAAGTGGAGAAGCGTTGGACGTGTCAGCGCATTAAATCGTTTTAGGTAAATTTTTTTCATTTCTGAACTATTCAACAATGATAAATTTCAGGGAGCAATGGCGACTTTAGCAGGACCTAGTTTTGCCGCTTATTCATATGGCGGAGCTGGTGGAAACCAAACGGTGGTGGACAAGGTACCAGCAGATATGCTCCACATGATCGATCCTCACTGGTACCAATTTCCCCCGATGAACCCCTTATGGCACGGAATTCTTGGTTTCGTGATCGGCTGTCTCGGTTTCGTCTCAATAGTGGGCAATGGAATGGTCATCTACATCTTCTCCTCGACGAAATCACTGAGAACACCTAGCAATCTCCTTGTAGTGAACCTGGCATTCTCCGACTTTGCCATGATGACCTGCATGGCACCACCAATGGTACGGCCCCACCACCAAATACCACAGATATATCCAATGATTTATATATATTTCAGGTGATCAATTGCTATTATGAGACGTGGGTATTTGGACCACTCATGTGCGAGCTCTACGCCTGTGCTGGTTCTCTCTTCGGATGTGGCTCCATTTGGTCAATGACTATGATAGCATTCGACAGATACAACGTAATTGTTAAGGGACTCGCCGGAAAGCCAATGACCATCAATGGAGCACTCCTCCGAATCCTCGGAATCTGGGTATTCTCCCTTGCATGGACCGTGGCGCCTTTCTTCGGATGGAACAGGTGATTTGTTGTTGAATATCTCGTGACCTAAGAGATTTTTCGAAATTCCCCTCATGACCTTTTTTGTAGAGTGGAAAAAAACCTAGCAAAAAGTCTTTCACAAAAATTGCGCTATCCCTCTTAGATTCAGAGATATCCTACGATACCCATCTCTATTATCTTCTTCAAGAATAAGAAAAAAAGAATTTAACTACAAAGTGACAAATAAAAATGTTGGAAAAATAACAGATACGTCCCAGAGGGCAACATGACAGCCTGTGGCACTGACTATCTCAACAAGGAGTGGTTATCTCGCTCTTACATCCTGGTCTACAGCATCTTCGTGTACTACACTCCACTCTTCCTCATCATCTACTCGTACTACTTCATCATCCAGGCTGTCTCAGCCCACGAGAAGAACATGCGAGAGCAGGCCAAGAAGATGAACGTTGCATCTCTGAGATCAGCTGAGAACCAGGCACAAAGTGCTGAGTGCAAATTGGCCAAAGTCGCCCTGATGACCATCTCTCTGTGGTTCATGGCCTGGACCCCATACCTCGTCATCAACTATGCTGGTGTCTTCGAGAGTGCTAAAATCAGCCCTCTCTTCACCATCTGGGGCTCAGTCTTCGCCAAGGCCAATGCTGTCTACAATCCAATTGTCTATGGCATCAGGTAATCAAATCAGTCCATTAATAAATTTTCAATTTACTCCAGATTACGTCAACTGATTCTAATCAGTCTTTAATGGAGTCAATTACATTAATGAAAGAATGGAATTCGATTTTAATAAAATAATTTTTTTTACAGCCACCCTAAGTACCGTGCAGCTCTCTTCCAGCGATTCCCATCGTTGGCGTGTGGTAGTAACGAAGGATCAGGAAGTGACACAACATCAACAACAACAACTGTCACCGAAGGCGAAAAAGCATCCGCATAATTCGTCAGATCCGTCGTCACACGAGATAACTCAACTCAATCTCGAATTTGCAAATTCAATTGGACATGCAAATAATTAAATTGCTCACTCACACGCTGAAGACTCATATTGACTCTTGAAACGAGTTCTGGTGTCTTCATTGTCATCAAAAAATTCAAATTATCACGAACATCGATTACCATTTTCTGGAATATTGAAATGAATATTGAAATATCAAATTGTTGACAATGGAGTTCACTGTGAACGCTAGAACTCAATCAATTCGAACACGATATTCTAGTTGATAAAAACTCCTCGCCGAATTTATTATCGAGTTTGAGAGTCATCTTGCACCACAATTTGAATCTGGCATTACACGATATATAGACCGGTAATGGGTTTTTTCTTCTATTTATATTGTGAAAATGCGTGTGGCAAATCCATGGGATTATCTGGCAGTATCGTTGTATCTGTCTCGAATTTTGTATTATTAAATCAACCCTTGAAGCAAAAATTGTATTTATTCTAGCACCACTTAAAAACAATTCAATAACCACAACATAAAAATTCCCAACCTGCAGCAACATTTTAAAAATTGAAGACAATTTCTCCAGAATGAATAATCCGCAAAGAACAAATGATCGATGACAAAGAATCGATCTGCAAGTCATTCTACAACTCCAATTTTCAAATTTCGAGATCAGCTCCAAAATTCTGAGAATTGAATAGAAAAGAAAAGGACTGGCGCCAAATGTTATCCAATGAATATCCCGGATTTAAAAAAAAACACGTGGCGCCATTAGTTCAGGGAAATAACGCAATAAAAACGTGAGAAACATGCGAAAACTGATGAAATTAGAGTTTTATCATTGATTGGAAGAAGAAAATATAAAATTGGGTAAAGAAATTTGATGAGGCCAACTCGATTTTTGTGAGTGAATTATTAAATTGTCCTGACAAGCATTATTTTGTTTAAAAAATGATAGTTTCTTTGTTCTCAATCTGCAGGTTATATATTTCTTGACTCAAACATAATTTCGGGTGATGTTTGGATTGAGGCAGATGTGTAGAGCCTCTTGGAGGATTTTCTCTTTAAAATCCCTGGAGCCAATCCCTGGAAATGCCCCCAGGATCCTCCTCCAGGCGCTGGAAAGGGAAGGAATTCTGAGGAAATTCTCGACTCAGGTGGAAGACAGCCCCCAGGAGGTACAGAACACGGAAGAGCCTTTGGTAAAGCATCCAATAGCCAAAGTACAAGCGAAAATGAGGATAATGTTCACCTGCAGAAAATGCGAAACGAGGAACTCCAAGGTGATGACGAAATTGGCTTATGAGAAGGGAGTTGTCATCATCAAGTGCGATGGGTGCAAAAATAATCATCTGATTGCTGATAACCTGGGGTGGTTTGGCCCGGTTGAGGCTAAAAGAAACATCGAAAAGATCATGAAAATGCAAGGACATACTGTGAAGAGACTCCAAGTTTATGGATCTGATACTTTTGAAGTTGTGAAGAAGGATGAGAAAATGGAAATGACGAAAGACGAACCTGTGGAGATCCCGGAAGGTCAGCCCCTCCCAAATCGGTAATTAATCAATAGGTGAGAATAGAAATTAGACGATTTTTAATATCACAATTTCTGTTTGAAATTGTGCATCACATTTTCATAAAATACGTCATGTACTTTTAATCTATGAAGATCGTATGTAATATTTGTACAAAGTTTTATAATATAAGTCGCTTTATTGATATGTTAATATAAAATACGAAAGGATTCTATTTTTTGTCAGTCCCAATCAGACGAAATAATGTAGATGTGACAGTAATTATCGATCGGTAACAATAGATTTATTAAATTCACTTATCTATAAAAATTATCGTCAACATGGTGTAAAATATTTTACAATTTTATCCTAAGGCAATGAATAAGAAAATTCATCATTACGGGCCAATAGGCGCTTCAACACATACAATTAGGCACTTTGGACCGTCCAATACAGGATCATTAAACAATTAATCTTATCACTTGGTGTGAAGTTAAAGATCTTTGGTCCACCGTTTCGCAAATACTCATGTCTCTCATTCGACATCCTAACAAAATTATAAAAAACCTATCGTAATTGATTTCTTAATTCTAATATCGAATACAAAATAGTACAGCATTGGCACTCAGATCGGAATATAAAAAATGTAGTACGTCTGTTTATAAAAATATATTATCTCACCGGTCGTTGTAAAATAAATCAAACAACTGCTTTAATTGCATAGCATAAATTGACTGTTCGTTGAATTTTTCGGAAATATCCGAGAAACTATGGGAGATAATTGAAATCTCACCCTGATCTTGTCTACGGAGCTAATGGAGACCTACAAAAAAGGTTATCACAACAATTCAGCTATTTCCCTTAGTTGCAGAGATATCCACCACTTGTCTACCAATTTCCAATCACCTGTTGGACTAAACTCCGCGTGATGTAAAATCGAATACTAAACTCGTTTGGGTTTCGACACAATTGCATATTCACTGTTATTGAAGATCCTCTGCTGAGGTCCTGTATTAACATTAGTGGCAGCATTTGTCTTCTTTCTGATGACCCCATACCCCCGGCTACTGTCATCAGCCAATCTGATAGCCTGAACATCCTCGACGACGTCGTAATCGTTCCATGAGGGACTCTCCAAAGAAACGGTCGGTGAATTGCACTGTGATGATGCATTTCTCATTGGTAAACTGAGACTCAAATTAGGGGCCTTGTACCCAGGATTGTTCAGCCTGTGAAGAGACCCAAAATGCTGAAGAGTATCATAATTGGCAGTGGAATCAGACTTTGTGAGATTATTATGAATGATCGGTGATGCTGTAACTGTTTCAGTTGTCGACAACCCTGTGCTGTTGGAAATCATCGTTTCGTATTGACAGTCGGAGTCCTCATCATCTTGGAGACGATCCCCAGACTCCTCGACGTTCACCTCGACCCAGTCCTCGTCGTCCTTCTTGAGATTTTTATCCTCGTTTCCATTTTCCTCGTTGGCGGGTCTCGGATTCTGGGGCTCAGGCCTGTCTTTCCTTTCTGTATGGACAACAGTGTCGATTCCGTGAGTCCTCCAGGCGTTGTTACGAACCTCCACGAGATCGTACGGATGTTTTTCGTCGTCCTGAGGAGATGATATCGTCTGGGATAATTTTCGGGCGGTCTCTGGAGATGTGTACGTAGCTAATTTACGGTATATGCCACAGCCAATGTCAGGGAGCTCAGGTGTGGTTTTGTGTTCTCGTAAACCTGGAATGAAAAATTTCCTAGGAGGTTTCGCGGGTTTGGCAGAGACGATGGGAGGGGGACTCCTGATGAAGGGTACAGATTCAATACTCGATGATGACGTCGAGCCCGGGAATATCGTCCTCTGGGAGCTCTGGGAGCTGGAATAATCTAGATCAATGAGATTCTGCGTTGGTGTTGGTGGAAGTGGGGACCTGGAGCCAGCTTCCATGGAGAGGGCAGCATGATACTGGACATCATTGAGATCCACCCCAGGCGTTGAAATTTCTCCTCGTAGGAGTTTCTTCATTGATTTCATTCTTGAGGATATGCATCTGAAGATCTCCTGCTGATTGCTGTGCTCCAGTCGGAATGATCCCTCCCCTGACTCACACTTTCTACCCGCCTCGAAGGTGAATTTACCCTCGCCATATCCATATTTTCTGATGTATCGATAGGGCCAGGTAAATCTCACGGTATCACCGTCCATGAGGTTCATCTCGGTGTCACCAACGAGAAGTGTGTAATTTTTCTCGTCCAGACGACAGCGTTTTGAGGCATCTGTTTCCACCAGTTTCACAGAGAAGAGACCCTTACCACTGGTACAGTAGAGGTCATTGTCCTCCTCGATGGTCTCCATCGAGGGTAGATCCGGGAAGGCGACGTGTTGAAAGGCTGTTATCCAGTCACGAGTTTCTCCCTCAGTTATGCACCCAAAGTGATGGGTCAACGATCTTGTCACCACCTGCAGGATATCACGAGTTTTTTCAAATTTTCTTTGCCCAGTGCATTAATCATTATTTTAATAATCTGTCAATATAATAAATGCAAAACATTTATTCAGCATTAAAATGAAATTTGAAATAATATATCTATTTGTTACGTGTGTTGTTTGTTTTCTTTTTGGGCCGATTGTATGTTTTTCCTCACCGGAAGGAAACACTCCGACTCAGAATTTCTTTTATCTCGCACCCATTGAATCACTCAAACGATAAAATTTTTAGATTATTCCTCACCGCAATAACTTTTGGCTGATTGCTCGGGCCGATTTTCACGCAATTCTCCAGGGTGATTATTCTAGGACTCAGCTGTTGTCCCAGAAAGTCCTCTTTGCTGTCCCAAATCTCTAGCCGCTCGATGCCGTATTTGCTGGCCTTGAAGAGCTGGCAATATCTCTTGTGCCATGTTTTCTTGAAAAAACATAAAAAATGAAGAGTGAAAATAAATCAGATAAATCTCAACTAAAATCTAAGCGAACAATTTTTTACTGAGCAAAAAAAATTCTTATTGAATTTCACGTAATTGTCCAGGACACGTAAAAATACTGTTTATAATTATCAATAGCAATTATTATTCATATCAAATCCATGAAAATTTAAAAAATGGCGTATAGCACAAATACCTTTTTTATGATTTATTTTATCATGTAAACATTTGAAAAATTATCTGCAAGTGAATCAGAGGCAAGGAGTGAACACTCGTAATTTTGCAGAATTTAACAATGCAGGGAGAAATGCCAGAGAAAAATGAAAATGAAAAAAAAAATACCTTGAGCTGTCCAAGAACCCCTTGAGGAGGGAACAACAGTAGTCCCTGCATCACAGGGTCCTCAATATCCATCTCTCAAATTTCTTATCACAACTCAAAGATAACAGGCTCCGAGAAAAATTCCCCTTCACTTTGCTCTTTACCTAGAAATCCTCACCCAGGCAAAACCAGATATCTCAACCTGAAATTAATGACATACAGAATAATAATCCAACACTTGTAACAACACATGAATTCAATATCTCGGAATGCCAACAGGAAGCTAAACATGAATCATGCGGTGAAAATGCAATGCCTCTAGGACAAACTTGACAAGTTTCTCGTTATCTCGAAATAATAAAAAATAAAATACGACTATCTTCCACTTCCCTCCATCCAGGCCATCTCATGAATATTAAAAATTACAGCGCAATAGACAAAACGTTATTTACATCTTCAAGTAGAAATGGATTTTGCACATGTCCTAGAGACAGTGAGACACGAATTATTTTTCATACTTACGAATGACAATTCATCATCCCAAACAAATATCTTCAACTTTCGTTCTCTCTTCGCATTCCCCGAATTTTTTTTGCAATTTATCGAGGATTATGGATTTATTGAACTGTTTATTCGCGTTTTATCGTTGGACAGGTCGTGATATTATCCTGAGGTGTCCTGTATTTTCTTGGGAGTGAATGGCAGACACCAACTCTTTATGCAGACTGCAACACATGGGAGAGTGCACGCATATGAGAGGAGCGCCCTCAAGAATTAATAACTTTTTCTTTTATTTTTATTGGAATTTCACTCGGTAAAACAGAAATAGTGGTCACACGTGTGAGAGATGGGAGATAAGAGACATTATAAAATCTCCAATCATTAGTGAATGATTTTTCATTATTTTCGTTGAACAAAGTCGAGTGATATCTAGTGAATTGATGGGCATTTAATTGATCTTGGGAAAATTCCGGAAATTTGGTGGAATTTTCAGGGTTCAGGGATAACCTCAAAATGTATCAAGGGAAGAAAACCGGCAATGAGAGCCCCAAAACTGTGTTTTGGTCGTCAATGATTGTAAGTTGATTATTTTTCTCGAAGAAACGTAAAATTTTCTTGAATTTTCATTCTATTTCGATTTTTTTACTCTTTCCCACCGAATGGCATTCTATTTTTCAAATCTGAAATTGTCCAACTCATTGCGTCAGGGCGGCAAATTATTTTTCCAATATTTCTTAACAATTCCTTTTGTCATATTTCAAAGTTCAAATTTATAAAAACCTTGAATTGGAGAAATTCTTTTGAATGCATGTGGAAATACAAATTATTCGACGTGATAATCTCAATTTTTTAAATTCTTCAGTATTTTAATGAATTATCGAAGAAAAATAATTCTAGAAGATATTGAAAAATCAAAGAAAATATTTCAAATGCTTCAGTCCGGAGCAGCTGCTGGGGTGGTTTGTGACGTTGTCTTCTTCCCCATGGACACTGTCAAAACGAGATTGCAAAGTCAGCATGGATTTCAAAAATCTGGGGGATTTAAAAGTCTTTACAAAGGCCTGGGACCAGTAGTCGCTGGATCAGCCCCAATAGCTTCTCTGTTCTTCGTAACTTACGAGGGCTTCAAGGTTTTAGTTACTCCAATGGTTGACGTCAAGTATCACAGTTTCGTTCATATGGGAGCTGCTTCTTGTGCTGAAATCATATCCTGCCTCGTTAAAGTACCTGTGGAAGTCCTCAAACAGAGGAGGCAGGCTCTCCTGGCCAATGCCCATCCAGTATCCCTCGGTGTCAGAACACTTTATAGAGGATATGGAAGTACTTTACTCAGGGATTTGCCGTTTGGCTTTCTTCAAATGCCCCTCTGGGAGTACCTGAAACTGTGCTGGAAGAGGAAAAAGGGAAGGGAGTGCACTCCTTTTGAAGGTGCCACTGCTGGAGCCCTGTCGGTGACTGTTTCTGCTGCTGTTACCACTCCCCTAGACGTTATCAAAACGAGAATAATGCTGGCACATCAGTCACAGAAAAGAGTAAAAATCATCTCAACGATGAAAGAAGTTTATAGGGAAAAAGGATTGAGGGGATTATTCACTGGCTGCACATTAAGAGCTGTTGGTTTTACTATCGGAGGATTTGTCTTCTTCGGAATTTACGAACAATCAAGATACGCCTGCGCTACGTTAATTTTCCCAGAGTCTTCTGTTATTAATTAATCCATTCTTTTTCACATTAGATCCACGCCCTTTAATTCAAATTCAAGGTGGTGTGGAAATTTTATTAATCCCTTAGATACAATGGAGCACCAAAAATAGAAAATAAAAACCCATAATACTGTGGGTTTCGAGTGAGAACTTGAAATTAATTTTTCTACGTCACAAAAATCACTAAATTCATCTGTTATAAGATGAAAATAAGAAGATCAGAGATTAATTTACAAAATCTTTATTGGAATTCGCCTATTTGTATATAACATTTCCAATAAATCTATCCTGCGTAATAAAAATATCGCTATCTCCCAATGTCTTCAGCCTTTTCACTGGTATGAGCATTAAATTAAATGTAATCCTTGAGTAATTGATCAATTAACACTCCGTAAATTTCTCATTTGTGAAAATAGATAAAATAGTCCTCGCCCAGACCCTTGATTTCTCTTTTTATTTTTTTCTCGATCCTAGAGAGTATTTCAGCATTTCGTTTGTTTATGAGGGATTCGGAAAATTCCGTGAATGTTTTTTTCTTAAGGAAAATTCATCTCCAGCGGAAGCACGCACACCATGAGGATCCTTTATCATTTACTGAAATAGTTATCAACTCCTGTTTAAGTTCTTCACGATTACTAGGATCCATTGAAAAATCCTTTGCTATTTCTTGGAACATTTCAGCTGGAAAATAAATGAAACAATAAGAAATAGTTAAACAAAGCGATAAAATTAACAGATCATTTTTTTTGCGTACATTTATTCTATTATGTGTGAATATCATCGCTCTAGAATAGTTATTAAAAATATTATGCGTTGAAGGAGAATATAAAGAATGAAGGAAACGCATTGCTGATTTAATTAGTATTGCTGAGATTGGGAATAAGAACTTACAGATGTTCTCTCCAGTTTTACTTGACGTAATATACCATTTCGATTGAATTCCAGAGGCATAAAGTTCCACAGCCTCTAAACTCGGAGATGGGGTCTCTCCCATTAGCAACAAATCACTCTTCGTGGCGCAGAGATAAATTTTACATTTTTCTTCAACACTTCTGAGTTCTCTAATCCAGTGTTTGGCTCGATTGAATGTCTGCTGGTTGGATATCTCGTAACAGACGATAGCTGCTCGTGCTCCACGATAATAAATTTTAGTCATTGAGTCGTACCTAAATTCATGACGAGAAAAAAAAACATTTTTTGACTAAGCAGTTAACAATTTCTATGTCAATGGTCAGAAAAAATTATAACACCAGATTAATTAATAATAAATAAATGAATTTACCGTTCACTGCCAGCCGTATCCCAAATTCCTAAGACTAATTTCTCACCGTTAATTTCGAGTTGTCTAGATGCAAATGCTGCTGCAATAGTCTTAAAATCAATTTTCTAAATTAATCATCTATCTCATTACTATCAAAATTAACTTACGTTTTGATACTTGAGTGACTCGTTAAACCTCTCATTAACAAATCTCTCCATGAGACTTGTTTTTCCCACAGCCCCGTCCCCCAAAAGTACAATTTTCATATCGACTCGATGCATTTTGAATAAATCCCCTCAATTGACGGATAAATTATTCAATTTGATGAACAATACTGTAAACATTCCCCGTGTCTTTATCTAGCTCTGAGTCATCTTGGAGGTTATAAGCCATGAAATGTCACAGAAATTTTCGACGAAAATCATGGAAACCTCATAGTTTATCTAGACGACAGCATGACAAGCACTAATTACTGATCGATTATTGATCCTTGACAGGTGTACTACAGCCACCAGCAATACAACAACAAAGGCTGGGATTTTTCCCCCTCTACTGCTCTCAAATGGCGCTAGTTTTGTTTTTTGTTCTTGACATTGACGGTCCTGTGCAATTATTTTATTAGCGCTGCCGCGGTCGCTGAAGCAACCGAGACGTTGATAAAATTGGCATTTTCAAATGCATTTGCGAATGTTTTATCACCTCCCCATATAAATCCTCTGCGATATCTCCATCTCGAGGTGCTATACACTCATCTGCTAAATATATCTTGCATTCGTTGCTATTCAATGTTTCATCCTCAACAGGTAGTAGAAATTGGGCAAATTCATTTTCTTCTCGTAAGGCATGCATATTCTCTGGCAGAGTGAACTTGATAAATTGCAAATGATCATGGATTTGTTCCGAACATTAAAAAAAAATGATGAAAATATTACTGGAATGGCAATTAATAAATAACTCTTCACACTTAAGGATCGATAACAGATTTATTTTTATCAGAAAAAACGAACCGAGGAAAATTCACTTCCTCATGACGACAAATGGAGATAATAATCCACACACTTATGTACATAAAAATAAAAATGAAGAATCATTGACAATGATCTGAGGATATCGCTGAAATCCTTAAAATCTGCATTATTCTTCAGGCCAGGGTTTGCCAATACCTTGACTGGCTCCCATTCTGGACGGATCCTGACTGGGATAATGAATGGGAGCAGTTCCAGGTGGGAAAATGGGAGCAGTCGCTGTAGCAGCAGCAATCTGTGGTGGGAACATAGTGAATTGAGGGGCAACAGGTGGTGGTGGAATCATCATAGGAGGCATCATGCCAGGAGTCGCTTGAAGATTGAAAAAATTGTTGCCCATAGCCTCTGGTGGAGGTGGAAGAGCACCTGGTAATCCAGGAACGGGTTCGAGAATTTCTCTGGTTGCCTCAGCAGCAGACACTGTCTGTCTCCCCTGAGACCTGCCCCACTTGATGGTCAACCTTCTTCCACCGAGTATGAGTTTATTAAATGTTCTTTCAGCAGCTGCTTCAGCTGCATTTCTCTGCGTGTATTGTATGAATGCACACTGCTGCCGTGGTACCATCGTCACAGATCTAATCTCTCCATACTGATAAAAATGATCCCTCAGCTGTTTCTCAGTCAGTACATCACCAAGATTACCAATATAAAGGGTTGTAATAGATTTGTCCTCGGGTGGTTCTAATTTTGGCATCGCTGCTGCTCTTCTCATTAATTTATCAGCAACTGGATCATTCGTACCGTAATAACGATCCTTGATGTTCTGATCTGCCAATGGATCGTCTGGATCTGTTGGCTTTTCGTGACGATATGGACACTCCTCTCCTCTCTTGCACTCTCCTTTGACCCAGAAAGAACATATGTGCGGACGATTTCTCTTGTAATAGGGGCTCGTTCTCGCGAGCTTCATCAGAAGATCTGAGGCTGCTGCTGATTTCCCAACTGCTCCTGCTGGACTCGTTGCGTCAATCTTACCGATTTCTTTGTCAATATTTTGCACGTAGTACTCTTTGTTTACATCTGATCGTGGTATGTCATCCTTGATTTTCAGAGCAGCATCACGAACTTGAATTGGCAGACCGTATTCAAGGTCTAGTAGACAGGTTTGGCACACGTTTTTCAGGCGACTGCAGGTCTGACACACTTCGGTTTTCTTGAAACGCATCCTCGCACCTGGACACCAACGGAATACTGTGAATGGACGAACGCAGATTTTGCACTCTTTTCCGTATTTTTCCTTCGTCTGAAATTAAGGAAGAAATTGTTAATTGCATATTTTTGTAAATTCTGAAGAAATTATGAGTTCTTAGGAAAAATGGAACAGAAATTCCCAAAAAAAATTGTTCTTTTTGTCGAAACAGGACAGGACAAGACCAGAGTGATTGAAGAAGATCGATTTCAAGAAATTGTCAGAAGGGGCTTGTGCCCGACATTTCTGTTGGGACGCCATTACGAGAAATTGGTTATCACCAATTAGTAATCACTGAAGGATCACTCACCATTCGTATATAGGGGTTGTCTCCGAGGCATGTTTGACAGAGAATAGGAAACTCCTGAAATGCCAATAATTATTAAAAATCCACGAAGAAAGTTAAATAATATATCATTTCCAAATGCAAGATAACATACAGCGTCTTCCCAATTTTGTCTGTTGTACGTGTTTGTGGTTTTTGACATAGCCATGATGTCTCGATGTTTTTAACACACACTGGAAAGTCAAGGGCCAACTTTATTTCCTCGAGATTGCAAAAGTTATAACACAAGATATCGATAAAGATTTATTCGGATATTATTGTCACTTCGATGTCCACACAAGAGTCCACCCAAAGAGGATTGACTAAAGTAGAGTCTCAGTTCTGCGGGTTTGACTGACCCCAGAGGCATTGTAGTACTGCACCCCAAAAGAGGGAGGGCGCCACACGCAATGCTGGGGTGTATCTGTATACACGTCAGCCGACTTGCTAACTGCCTCAGTAGCAGTCCCGCTGTCAGAGGGACCAGTCGATGGGGTGGATGATATTTTCTGACTTACAGAATTGGTCGTCACTGAAATTTTTAAATTTTATGGAGCCACTTAAATTTTTCGCCCCCATATGACCCTTAACCAAGTCCAATTAACCCTTAACCAAAACAAAATAACCATTAACCAAGAAGTATCAGGAGACCATGAAAATCGAGGAGGTATTAACTGAAATTTGAAAATTAGAAATTTTCGAAAAAGTATCAGGGGAGGATGAAAATGGAGGAGGTATTCACTGAAATTGGAAAATTCGAAATTATTGGAAAAGTATCAGGAGAACATGAGAATCGAAGAGGTATTCATTGAAATTGGAAAATTCGAAATTTTCAAAAAAGTATCAAGGGAGCATGACATTTGAGGAGGTATTCGCTGAAATTAAAAAATTCAAAATTTCTGAGAAAGTATCAGGGGAACATGACATTTGAAGAGGTATTCACTGGAATTATAAAATTCAAAATTTCTGAAAAAGTATCAGGGGAACATGACATTTGAAGAGGTATTCACTGGAATTATAAAATTCAAAATTTTTCAAAAACTACCAGGGGAGGATGAAAATTGAGGAGATATTCACTAAAATTTGAAAATTCGAAATTTTCGAAAAAGTAGGGGAGCATGAAAATGGAGGAGGTATTCACTGAAATTGAAAAGTTGAAAATTTTCAAAAAAGTATCGGGGGAGCATGAAAATGGAGAAGGTATTCACTGAAATGTGAAAATTCAAAATTTTTGAAAAAGTATCTGGGGAACATGAAAATTGAGGAGGTATTCAGGTAAATTTGAAAATTCAAAATTTTTGAAAAAGTATGAGGGGAGCATGACAATTCAGGAGGTATTCACTGAAATTGGAAAATTCGAAATTTTTGAAAAAGTGTCAGGGGAACATGAAAATTGAGGTCTTCACTGAAATATAGAAATTCGAAATTTTCAAAAAATTATCAGGGGAGCATGACAATTGAGAAGGTGTTCACTGAAATTGAAAAATTCAAAATTTTCAAAAGAGTATCGGGAGAGCATTAAAATGGAGGACGTATTCACTGAAATGTGAAAATTCAAAATTTTTGAAAAAGTATCAGGGGAACATTAAAATCGAGGAGGTATTCACTGAAATTTGAAAATTCAAAATTTTTGAAAAAGTATCAGGGGAACATGAAAATTGAGGGGGTCTTCACTGAAATTGAAAAATTTTAAATTTTCAGAAAATAAAATTCACCCAGTTGATTGGTCGCTCTGACAGCAGGACTGCTACTGAGGCAGTTACCGAGTCGACTGACGGGCAGACACCCCACCATTGGGGGCGGCCACCTCTTTCTCTTGGGGTGGGGTACTCCCCCAGAACTGAGCCGCTCAGTGGGGGTTTGAGTGACCCCACCGGCATTGTAGTACCTCACCCGGAGAGAAAGAGGGGGCCGCACCCAATGATGGGGTGTCTGTCTGTCAGCCGACTCGGTAACTGCCTCAGTAGCAGTCCTGCTGTCAGACGGATCAGTCGACGGGGTGACGGTTATTTTCTGCTTTACGAAATTGGTATTCACTGAAATTTGAAATTTCGAAATTTTTGAAAAAGTATCGCCAATAATTTCGAATTTTCAAATTTCAGTGAATACCTCCTCCATTTTCATGCTCCCCTGATATTTTTTTAAAAATTTCTAATTTTCAAATTTTACTGAATACCTCCTCGATTTTCATGGTCTCCTGATACTTTTTGGTCAAGAATTAATTGGACTTTGTTAAGGGTTACATGGGGGCAACGAATTTAAGGCCCGGGTGGAGGGATTTTTGCCCGACATGTCCCTAGGAAATTCCCTAGAAAAAACGCGTTTTACGGGGAACTAAATACCCGCCCCTGTAGACCCTCAAAAAATATCATCGTAGGGTCAATAGCTAGATAATTATGTTTACCGGGCCGGTAATTAGGTCTCAGGGGTGGGAAATTGAGGAATGAACGTGTAAATGACGTTCAAAGAGACCCCCTAGATTTCACCAAGATGAATTCTCCAATGATCGTTTGGGGAAAAATATGGCGGCTCAATCACTGCGGAATAAAAACACTCCCCACAATTTACACATCCACTTCTCACTCGCGACACCCAATTACCGGCCCGTGCACACAATTATTACATTTTTCGCGATTTTTCCCGGAAAGATTCGATCCACTGAATGCCCGGAATTTAGGTTCGCGAGTACGAAGCGATTAGCTGTCAATTTTAGAGAAATTAAAATTAGGCAGATGGCGATAGTGGGGCCTTTCAATTTCGGAAAGGGAAAAATGAGTTTCACGGCAGAAGTGATCAGGAGCGGACGAAGGAGGGACTTTTGGGCGAGTAATATCCCAATGGAGGGATACGAATAAATAGGATTGGGAGGGTGAATGGCTAAATTAGGGGTTGGGCAGAGGCGTGAAGGTAGAGGGTGGGTGTAAGGATGAAGCTGGAATTGAGAAAGGGGTATGTGTATAAGCATGGTGTTTGTAGGCATGGTTAGGAACGAAATAAAGGGATGAAAATGGGATGAATGCTAGCAAAAAATTGGGGGGTTTTATTGTCGCACTCCGACGCATAGGAAACGAGATAATCGCAATTTTATAAATTGAAAAAAAAAATGCACCTATACCCTGCTTTATATGTTGGATCGATGCGTTTCGCGGTGATATGGACGAAAATACCCTTATTTTCACGCTAGGACCCATAGAAAGAGAGAAAATCGAGTTTTTCTAAATCGAAAAAAAATTCGCTCAAATCGAATTTTCGATACATGGAATCGATGCGTCTCGACGAGATATAAACGAATCTGGCCGTATTTTTGCGCTACGACCCATAGGAA